>NC_056735.1:756930576-757060576 GCF_019279795.1 Protopterus annectens | reverse complement strand
AGCAAAAGCAATTTATTTGTATTTAATTCCTGGGATCCTGAAATGGCCTCAGTAGCAAAAAGAACATGGGGGTACTTCTCTTGAGTACCATATTAATAGGTATTACACTGTTGCCTAACATGCCGCTGACTGATTTTATAATAAAGTGAAATGAGTTTTACAAAAGAATAAATTGAATCAGAAATCAGCACTGCCCTCTAGTTTAAATGAAATTAGATTGTACTCCTCCAGATTTGCAAGATTTAATGCTTTTGGTTTCCATTACATTTCTGCTGTTATGTATTTCTGAACCGTATAACATCCAGCCTACACTTTGGTCTTTAACAGGCAGAGGCTTTCATGTATGCTCATAGGCATAATTCAGTGATTGAAAAAAAGACTTTGTGTGCTTGTTATATTGAACTACAAAGTGACAGAATGATCTCTAGTCTGTGGGTAGACATTAAAGTCAGTGATGCATAATATGACATAAGCATTAAACTTACAAGTTACACTATCTGCATTTTACTTTATGTATTTATTTATTTATTTTTTTTCTGGGAATGTGATATGTATTTGTACAAAATAACATTATGACAGTACATGAAATGCACTGAGTGAAAGATACTATTCATGAGTACCTCAGTCACATGATGGTGCAGTATGAATTTGACCATCTATCCTTCTCAGGCCATCCACATGTGGCATGAACATACTAGCCACATGATGGTGCAGAATGAATTTGACAATCTATCCTTCTCAGGCCATCCACATGTGGCATGAACATCCTAGCCACATGATGGTGCAGAATGAATTTGATCATCTATCCTTCTCAGGCCATCCACATGTAGCATGAACATCCTAGCCACATGATAGTACAGAATTAATTTGATCATCTATCCTTCTCAGGACATCCACATGTGGCATGAACATCCTAGCCACATGATGGTGTGGAATTAATTTGACCATCTATACTTCTCAGGCCATCCACATGTGGCATGAACATCCTAGCCACATGATGGTGTGGAATGAATTTGATCATCTATCCCTATTTGATGGTAGACAGTCTGTTGGCTGAACAGGCCTTATCTGTTCTATATCTTCTACCTTTATCATGTCACTTATTAATTGTATGCATTAGCGGTCTGGTCTTAAATGGTCTTTTATGTATATGTTATAACTCTGTTGTGTATTTCTGTTTATATAGCTGAATTCACTACTTTCAGTTTAGAGTGCAAATTTCTGTTCAAGAATAACATGACTAAAATAGAGTTGATGGCTATGTGTGTATCACTGTGGTAAGCATAAAGAAAATTAAGTGTTATGTATTGTAGAGGTCTATCATTAGGACTCATGGCTTTGTTGGCTTTTTTGGACATTAATATACAGATCTTTCAGCCATTTTACTAATTATTCAGTGGTGAGAGGCTGGGAGATGTGAATTATTTAATGTTGTTTTGCTTCATAAGTGTTTTAAGTTCTTACATGAATAGGGGACCATCATCACAAATAATTTTCTCAGGTAAGCGATTTATTGCAGACAGTGTCTTTAATACTAATATCGTCTTTTTCAGATGTCATCAGATCTGTACAAATAACTTAATATCATTGTGACTTCATATCTTCTGCACTTAGGAGCACTGATTTCATAAATGCATCTTCAAAGTCAATATGGATATACATACACACATGCTGATGTAGGTAGATTTTGCACAATTTGAAATCTATTGCAACTTTTAGCTATGGTTGCAGTTTCATTATTAATTACAAGCTACCATTCCTAGATCCATCCATGTATGGTATTCAACACTATGAAAGGGATCTTTGCTGGTATATGTACTGTCAATCCACATAATAAAGTTCCTTGAGTTGAGGTTAATTTCATTGTTGACAAGCCCATCAAAGTCACCTTGGTCAAGACTGATACACTGAACATTGATGACTTACCTGGAGGACTCCTTTGCAGCTAGTGGCATGAGAGTTTGCCCCCTTCATCTCCCTAACATATGTAACTTCCTGTAAGGTCATCAAACTTTGGCAGAAGGTTATAAAGAGCATTGTCAAAGCCCATTTTATGATATAGTCTCATCCAAATGGGCTTAGACTCGATAGTTTGTGAAGAAATAAACACAGTTCAATTCACTGACATGTACACAACTATTTTCTCCTGGCAACAAAGACTGTGTATAACAAGTTATCACTTTTGCAAATGATTTCTATATTTGTTACTGGGCTAGTTCACAAATAATTTTGCTTGTTTTAATTTCTTCAAATCTTTGGGTGTCTGATACCGTGACAGGATTTAGCCTCTTCCCTACTTCAGGTTATAATTAAAGTTCATGAAATTAGTAATGTTTCAGTTTTTGATGTTAGTCAAATATGCTTTTCCCAGCACCAGCATTGTGCCCAGAATTGACTCCATCTGCATCTCATACAGAATTACATGCACTAGTAGCAAAACTAAATACCACTGTAGATTCTTTATTATTAGACCCATTGCTCCTACTACTATTGGAGCTGTATGGGTATTCTTCCACATTGTCCTGTTTCTTCTTGCAAATCCTCATATTTTATGACTTTGTGTTTCTCTGTACATAAGACACTGTAATCACTGGGTGTAGCAATTTCAAGGATCAAGGCTACTTTTGCCTTTTTTTCATGAACTTTATCTGGTTTTCTTGCATCTATTTTTGAGCTGTTGGTAATGGGTGATCCCATGTGTTATAAACTTCTTCATTCTCTATAATGCTTTGTGGTTCATGTCAGATGCCTTTTAGCTATGGTTAGGTTGTAGTATTTGCTCAATCCCCAATGCAACAGTCTTGCCTCATTATTGTGCCTTTCAGTTTACAGGCCTACTGCCATGAGTGTTTTACAACCAGAATAAGGTGTGCAATTGTTTCCAATTTTTTTTTACAGAACTTAGATTTGTCTGTTTCTCCCACATGTTCAATGGACTTTGTAAACCAAAGTGTATGTGGTCCACTATCCTGGACTACCATTATTAACCTTTCATCCTTTGGTTTCAGTTCACCTCTCCTTAACCATTCCTGTGAGAATTCCTGATCAACATGAGGTTGTTCCAGGAGATCTCTATACTTGTTACTATATTTATGGCTTTTTCACATTTCTTTCTTTGTCATTGATCACTATCCTTATATTCTTTCTTTCTTTTATTTTTTGGCACATTCAGTTGCTGTCTGATTTTTGTCTACTTCTAGATTGATTTCCATTCCTGCCAGACACTGAAATGCTTCTGCTAAACTAAGCAGAGAGATCATCTTAGACTTCCTATCCTCATATTTAAAACTTTCACTGTTTGGATCTGATGAGGTCAGCAGATATGTATGCAGTCTACAATTGCAGATTTATATATATATTCAATTTCAAGGAGACCCATACTTCCTTCAGAGTATGGAATATATATAATCATTATACACTAATTTTTATATCTTGTTTGATTTGTGAAGCATTTTTCCTGTTTTTCTGTCCAATTGATCCAATACATTTTGGAGGCAGTCAATCACACCAGAACTGTAAATTAGTACAGGAAGAACAAATTGGTTTATAGCTTGGACTTTATCCTAGATGTCCAGGTTGTTTTCAATAATAGTTTTACTCTTCTGCAGTATTCCTTGCTGAGTTTTATTCACATTTGTTTATATTGTATCGCCAATCATTCATCAGTTCTGAATTATGTATACACTCCTTCCTGCTCAAGCTTTTTTATTACATTCCTGTCTCAGACTGATATTCTCTTTGTATTGAAACTTTCTTGCTTTAAGCATTGCTTTTGCACGTTTATCAAGACCAAATGTCATTCTTACATTTTCTGGGCAAGTTTTAACCACTTGGAGTTGCACTTTCAACTCCACATCTGTTGAACTATACAGTGTTAAGTCATCCACAAAACATAGATGAGAAATCTGTAAGCAATGCCATTTTCTTGGAGCCAAATAGTGACTAAAACCTAATCTGTTAAGTAAACAACTTAATGGGTTAAGGGCAAGACACAACAACAGCAATAACAATCACCTTGGAATACCCCCCTTTGAATTTTTATTCCTGGGATAATAATTTGCCCTTTGCCATGTCTTAATTGCAAAGTGGTGTATTGCTGTTTCATGGTCACTGTAATGTAATCAATCACTGTAGGATGTATCTTATACATCTGTAAGCACCCCTTTATCCATAAATGTGGGATGTTGTCATTTTTTTTTGTTTGTAATATATCTATGCCATACTTAGATTCTACCCATTTTTACAATTTTGTATTATGGCTTTATTTAGCAACAATGATCCTTTGTTCCATATGACTTTTTTTGTTACCCTTTTGTTCTATTACTGTAATTGGAGTTTTCTTCTAAATGACTATAAACTCTCTCTACATTAATTCCAATATATAGTTTGTACATCTTCAGACGGTAAATTATTGGTCTATAGTTTTTAGGATGGCTTACCTGTTCCCTCTTTAGGAGGAGTATCATTTTTTCTGTTGTTAACCACATTGGTGTCTGTTTGTAATGTGCATACCATGTAATTCTTACTCAGGGCTAAATCTTTGTCTAAAGATATTAATACTTTTAGCCAGAAGTTAGGTACTATATCTATGCCTTGGGTTTCCCATTTAGGAGCTTTTCTTAATTTTGTTTCAGTTTCTCTAACTGTTACCTCATCCCATTTCATATCCTGCACATTTGAACTTACTGTTTCTTTTAATTTTTTTGTTCATCTTTATGTTCCCACAAGGTCTTCATAAATATATTTACAAAATATGTCTAATTCTTCCTTTTTTGGTGGTGTCTCTTTTACCTTTGCTTTGTTTCCCAATTCTCTATAATACTTTTTTGGTCATCAATGAATTGCTTGTTTCATGCTTTTCCTTTATATTCTTTATATTTATTTGCATATCTTCTAAGTTTTTCTTCCTGTGATGATATCTTTAGTTTATTATTTGCAATTGTGTTGGATAGATCCTGGTCTGTTCTGATACTGTGCATTGCTTTTACCATGTCTATCTTTCTAAGTATGTTTGTTGATCTGTTCCCTCTTCTATATCTTTCTAACAGTGACACTTCTTGTCTTAATTGCTTTATACTGCTCTCTGTATGGCAGCATTCATTTTTATTGCTTTGCTTTTGTTCACCTAGGCAGACTCACTTAGTAAGAAATCCCTTTTCAGTGGTGGCCCGTGGAAAAAGCTCCACACTTATTGCAATAAAGTAACATAACATACAATATATACAGATGAAAGTTGACATGGGTAGTGCAAACATGATGTTACACAAATGACTACTATACATTGCAGTTTTACGTAGGGTATGCTCTGTACAAAAACATTAGACAAGCTTTTGTTTGACTTAATGAGAGTACAATTAGTATCATTAAGAAGTGGGAAAGATATTAAATGTTAACTGGTTAAATGTGTATGTAAGGCAGTTATGAGTTATAAATGAAAGGATTTAAACATATGTACATGGATATGGTACAGTTTACTTAGCTTGAAATGTATATAAAGTCAACTGTAATGATGTAAACTGTTGCAGTTTCAGTGATAGTAAGTAGTTAAGCATAAGATAGTTTTTCATTATCGGCTGCAAAACAGTTGTGTAGCTCTGAGGATAGAAGAGGAATGTTAATATGCCATATGTAGAAGAATGTGGATGGAAAATATATGTGAAATTTGTTAAGTATAGCTCTGAAGAGAAGAGAGGACTAGTGATTATTGGAACAAATGGTTGATGAAAGTAGTCATAACTGCTAGAAACAGATGTAAGACACATAATATTGGAATCAAATATAGGTGGACCTTACTGAGGTCACAGGGAGCAGAGTCCTGTCCATGAATAAGTAAGATGTAGTTTTAGTTGAGGTCTGACATTGCTGAGAGTTGTTTCTTGTTTTATTGTGGTAGAAATACTGTTCCACAATTTGATTACAGTTATTGAGACTAGGTCTTTGCCATGGTTATGATGTGCTTTATGAGTCAGTGCCAGATATTGGTCTTTAGAATATAGGCTGTTCTTTAGAAGGAAAGGGTGTACTACTGGATAAGTTTAGCATTTACAAAATGTGTCTAATTCTTCCTTTTTTGGTGGTGTTTCTTTTACTTTTGCTTTGTTTCCCAATTCTCTATAATACTAAGTTAGTTGATATAGATTATATGCTGTTTTTTTACTGTGTATAGATAAGTAGGTTTGGGAGTTCCAGAATTAGAATCATTAGCAAATTCAACAACTTTATTGCACATTTGTTTCAGATTGTACAACTAACCTGAAGTTTAGTGAAAATTGTGGACGCATATAGCAGGCTGGGAATTTGAAAGGTAGTCGCTTTAGCTATTCTTGCTTTGTTAATTAGAATTGGATTAGCCCTATATAGTAGGCCAAGTTTGTGATATATCTTTTGGATAAAATATTGGATGTGTTGATCAAATGTTACGTTTTCATCAATAATCACACTTATGATCCATGGCTGGAGATTTCTTCTGCTTCTCATGTGATAGTTGAAATAGTTCATCTGCATTACCATTTTGTTTTGTTTTGCTCTGTTGTATTCAATATCATATAAATGTTACCCTATGAACAGGAACCAGGGTTGTAATCTGTCTACAGTCAATGTTGATGTCTCCCAGCTACTACGGGATGGTGATCTGTAACCATTGTAAATCCTTTTTCATGAAATTAATATTTGAATGTCGTTTTTCCCAGGCTAAACACTGCACTGTCTTGTAGCTTATGTGATAGCACGTTTCTGTAAACTGATGCATTAAATTACATAATAGGGGAAAAAAGATAGCGTGAATGAGCACATTCTTTGATGCATTAATTTCCTTTATTTGCTAGAAGGTGTATTTGCAGTCTTCTATCCATTTCCTTATATCTATACATTCTGAGGATCAATGCACTTAATGGATGCAGTGCCAGTAATGGCTCTGACAGAAACTTGTGGTAATAGTTTACCAGTCCTATGCACAACCACAAACTGTACTTCATTCTGAGGACTAGGTGCCTATATCAAAGCCTCCATCTTACCTATGACTTACATTGTCTATTCTTATTGGTCACATATGAACTTTACTAAATTTCATCCTTAAAACCAAACAATACACCAAGGAGCATCACTCATCTAAGTACTTTGAGCACTTTTGTCTGATTTTATTAGAGACTTCACCAGAAATAAATTAACAATGAACTTAACTCATTAAATACTTCTGCTAGTTACATGATAAAACAGCGCACACATTAAAATGCTTTGCTATTGTTTGAATTACTTGAATATTAAATGCATTTTAGATTTAGGATCATGAAAATACCTTTAATATTCTTTCAACTAATTCTGTTTATAGTCGGAACCCAAAGTTGGGATATGCAATCCCTTTAAATACTGCCAACAGGTGTACATGCTCCATACCAACCAACACAAGACACGGACACTGTGTGCATGTAACAGGTGTACATGCACAACACCCATGTACTATAGAAACCTTTGCTCTTAACCTATATTTATTTGGGGGAATGTAAAGTCTGATAAATGGGAAGATCAGAAATTCATTAATGAAAGATGAAGTAAAATGATTCCTGAGTTCAACAAGCCATATGAGATCAGGAATAATTCTAGGAAAATAGCTACTATGAGCACAATTCATGCTGATGTTTTCCATCAATATTTTTATATTGGCAACTTCACTAAAAGACAACCAGTTCATTCAAGAAGTGAGATAAAACGATTGATATATAAACAAAGGCAACATGAGGGAATAGTAAAATAAAATAAATAGAATATGACAGTCACAAAAGAATGATGAAAAGCAACATTGTTTTAAGTACGTCTGTTTAGGAGAGAAATAACCAAAGGCACAATAGGGGGCACAGCCTTATTCACATAACTAATAATCATCCATAAAGACTTAAAAAATCAAGGCTGCAGAATGAAAAGGACCCAGATGGGATCTGTTTTGGAATCAAGAGTTATGGAGGAAACAAACATGCCACTATCTAACCTTTTTAACAAATCATGGGAGAGGGATACATTTCTTGAAGAGTGGAAGAAAAGAGATATGATTCTCTTCAAAACAGAGGGAGAAAATTGCTAATTTGAACTCACTTTCACAGAAAGTTACAGAATCATTCCAGTAAGAAAGAATTTTATAACATGTGAACACTATTCAATTCTCCATTTTGTTCATCTTAAAAATCTTATTTACCTACCCTTACTTAGTAACCCACATTCTTGACTACCAAAGCAGCATAACTTCCTCCTCAAACTAGATACAACTTATGCAGACTCATGTTCTTCCTCAGTCAACACTTACATACAAATCATTACAACAAATACACTTCATATTTCTGGAGATATCTGTCCCAGACCTGTCCCCAGCAATACTATGACAAACTCTTCCAACTCAACATCTATACATAACTGCTCTACCACTAATCTCCACTCCTGAAATACAACACTTTCCTTCTTCAATGTATGCATCCACAGTATATGCAATAAAACCAAAGAACTCCATATCTGGGTAGCCTCACACTTTTCTCACATCATAGCTGTCACCAAAACTTGGCTAAAGCCACACATCAAAGACAATACTTTCCTCCCCTCTGGTTATAATATCACTCACTGTGATCGCATAAGCAGAAAAGCTGCTGATGTAGCATTACTATACTCATCCCACCTAACTGTTACACCATGCCCACACAATGTACCCTCTTTCTCTAATGATGAAACCATAGTCAGTCACTTAAAGCTTAACCAAGCTAAATCCCTATGCTTTGTTTCTCTTTGTATTCCTCCAAACAGCAAACCCTTCATAACTGAAGGCATTCTGTCCTGGTTCACTTCCAATATCTCCCAAGATATCTTTATACTATTTGATTTTAATAATGACCGGGATCCCATTAATGGTAACTGCCCAGCCACTACACTTACCTTGTTTGGTTTTACTCAGATAGTCAAAAGTCTTTCTAAATTTCATGAAACAACCAACAAAAACAATACTGTTAATTGGATTTTAGCCAATACCCCATATAAAATAAACACTACAGATACTCTCCCTGACACATTAAATGGCCATCACCCAACATTTGCAGTTTATCAAGTAAACAAAATGCAAGCATCTATAAATATTGATCAAGTTAGAAATATAAGAACTTTAGCCTTCACTCCCTTATACTCTCCCTAGCACAATGTGGTTGGTTATCATTCAAATATCTTACACTGCATCAAGCTGCAGCCAAATTTTACATCAAAAATATATAAAAAAATAATATAGTACTTAAAAAAACACAACAATTTTACAGAGACCCCATTCTCTAAGCACAATAATGCCCTACAGGATGTGTGTTAATGTGTAATTAATGCCCTCCCAGGAGTGTACAGGCCTGTGGCATCGGCCTTCATAACACCCCTGGGCAGGCATTACTTTCACATTAATGCACACCCCGAGCGGCATTATTGCTTACTTGTTCTACCTTTGCACAAAGGAGGCACTTGCACAGAAATGTCAAATTTCCATTCCATTGCTATTCCTTCAGCTCTGTCAAAAAATACTTGAAAGGTATGTCTATAATCAGATTCTTTGATACCTGCAGTCCAACAATATCTTCTCACACACCCAGCATGGATTTTACATCAATCATAGCATCTCCACAGCCCTAGTGTCTTTCCTTATTACTGTTTACCTAGAGATAAATGAAAACAAACTCATATAGACCACCTTCCTTGATCTTTCTAAAACATTTGATACTGTCTTCCATTTACAATTACTACATATTCTTTACTCCCCAGGTTTCTCAACTATTTCACTCATCTTGTTCACCAGCTACCTCAGCAATTGCTCACAAGCAGTCAATAGCCTGAAAACACTATTGGTCTCTAGTTAGAAACTCCATAAAAGTGATTGTGCTGTAGGGTAGAAACATTTAAAAATCTATTCTTGGATTCCAGAGGGCAAGTGCTGAAAAAGACAGTTGGCACTGGCATGAATTACTAATTGTTTAAGCTAGTAAGATCTCCAAATCACTGTCGCTTGCCCCAGTTTTCTGACCTCAACCAGCATACAGACTGGTAAAGAAGTTTCTTGCCATGTCAGTAAATGAGGTGTTGAGCTTTTGTGCGTACTCATTTATAAATGTGAAGCTTTCCGCTCCACAAATTGAGGCAGTAGAGAAACTTGTTTCAGTGCTGGAATGAACTTCTTTAGAAAGGTGTTGGGGTAAATAGAATGTTGGCCTGGATAAAAAATAATTGTGTTGCGTTTGGTCACACTGACGAGAGAGGTGCAGTCAGGTTCTGCAGTTGATAACCCAAAGACTTTGAAAAATGTATCTGTGCCAGACATGTGTCTTCTAATGACTAGAATGATTCTTCAGATTTTTTTCTCTTGTTTTCCTTCTGATTCTTCTGCGGAAAGATTTTATTAGAGCAAGGGAACTTATATGGGGAAGTTTACTATGCCCTGTATCAAAGGGAATGAACACAAATTTGTTTTCCAGTTAGTGCTGTTCCTATATCGAACAGAACGTTTTACTGTTAGTATTTTGGTTTTATAGATGTCAAAAGCAGTGTATGTGTGTACAGTATATGTGTATATATGTGTGTGTAGTTATTCACATAGTCTGGAATAATGGTAAAGCCTGATATGCTGTGACAATTTCTGATGATATATTTATAAACTGATAGAAATGACTCAAAGAAATAAAATGGAAATGTTAAACACTCTTACTGCCAGTCAGTACTGAGATCTCCAGTCCCACTATAGAAGGCCAAGTTAGAATTCACTGGGGAACAAAACACAAATGGATGACAAAAACAACATGACAAAATGTTAACCTGTGAATGTTTTTTGCAAGGGTGCAAGCTCACCATACCTCTGAACCTATATATATATATATATATATATATATATATATATATATATATATATATATATATAGGTCTACTTTACATGGTCGACATTTCAGAAAGTCGACTTTCATATGGCCGAGACCATATGATTGACTGTCAGAATGCAGACCATGTAAAATAAACATAGTAACACAACAAACACTTACCTTAAACTGTTAGTAGGTGGACTATGCCCCCCTGCACCCCACGTAACTTTAATATACTAACTCCAAGATTGTGCTACAGTGCGGAAGTGGGAACTTTTCCTATTCCGCACTGTGCAGAGATAGCGGTTCCCCATGGTCGGCTTTTCAAAAGTCGAACATATGGTATCGGCCATATGAAAGTCGACTTTATGAAAAATTGACCATGTGAATGGGACCATATATATATATATATATATACAGTATATATATATATATATATATATATATATATATATATATATATATGTATGTATATATATATATATATATATATACATACATATACATATGGGTCTACTTTGTAATCTCAAAATACTGAATTACCGAAATTCAGTATTTCAAGACTACAATGCCAAAAGCCCATAATCATGAATGTCTATAATCCCAAGCCCTGAAATACTGAGCCATGAAGCACCGAGTTCCAAAACACCGAAACACCAAACACCAAGCCTGTAAACACCGTAGTACTAAACACCAACAAAGTAAACACCGGAGCACTAAACAACACACAAACAACACATAAACAAGCTCCAAGCACAAAACTAAAGCTCTAAACACTCATATCAAAATCTCGAACACTTGACACAGACCTTTATTAGTGCAAAGCATTGTACCCAGTGACCATACGGAACACAAAAACACATGTCTGATTGCACAGTCCATGCTATACACCCATGGTAGCGCAGTTGCAGACAATTTCATCACTCCTTCACTCACCAGACATTAGCCACCATGTTTCATCTGTAGCAGTCTTGAAATAGCCCTCAGAAAGTCCCGTGTGCTGTAGCTATCCTTGTTAGCCAGTACTCTCTGGAACTGGGTATGCCACTGTAGTAAATGCCACCTCTTGAGGGAGGGGGGGGCAGCTGCTAGCAAGGCAGTTCCTCAGATTATCCACCCTGACTTGTTCCCTGGCTAGTGTAGTAAGAAGTATGCACAAATCAGTTGCCTTGCTCCCCAACAGACACTTAAGGCGGCATGCCACGCCTCTACCGACTTCTGCGTCCTCGATAGGAATAGTGCATTCAGGTCACAGATGTTCCAAAAAGACACAGTGAACAAAGGCGGAGACCTGCTATAGGCTGCAGATTAGGTAGCAAACTTCCTTTGCTTCCCATAAATGTACCAATCACCAAAGTACTTCAACACCTCAGTACCCTCTGCAGGAAAGGTCTCCCTTAAGGCATTAAACACCCCAATCACATACTCCTCTGGCAAGAACGCTAGGGCTACCAGTGACTTAATGGCCAGCTGGAAGGGCATGCTACTGTTGTATAATGGAGCCAGCCCTAGTTGTTGTATCTTGCGCCAAATGTTGTGTCCAAAGTGGAATAAACATCCCTTGCTCTTAACACCACTCAGGTTAAGCCATATGCTCTTCATCACGGCTATCTCGAAATCAGACAGAACATACTGTAGGTTAGTTTCAAAGCCCTAATCTGCCAAAATCCTGAAAGCACAGTCCCACAGCGCATTATAGCATTTGAGAGATTTCTTGCTCATAAGGCAGTACAGTAATGGGACGGACTTGCTGTATCCACCATAACGTACCAGTCTATGGATACTGTATAAATGCCTACACATCAGCTCCTTATAGAAGAAGGTTCCATCCATTAGCCAGATGGTAGCTTGATAAGGTCAAAGAGGCTGCTCACTGTACTAAAGGCAAGGACAGTCGTGCCACTTGTTGTATCCACGACTCTCTTTTGCACGAAGGTGCCGTTTTTCAAAGGGTAGTCCTGCACATTTAGGTCACAGAGGGTTAACTGTAGGTTGTATGTGGCTGTTGAGTGTTTATGTCTGACTCTGCTATCTGCTGTAGTAAGGCACATCTGCTGGGCAGGTTAGGCATTATACCTACTGATGCAGATGCAAACGCGTCTTCAACTAACAGGCAGGGAGCATCTCTGGACACTATAGCTCTATGTTTCAGCTCACTGCAGAGCTCATACTTCTCCTTCTCTACGGATCACTGCTGTGATTGTGCCCTACAGACTTGGTTATTATATATATATATATATAGATAGATATGTGTGTGTGTGTGTGTGTGTGTGTGTGTGTGTGTGTGTGTGCTATGTATAATCCAACCTTCAAATGGTGCATGTACCAGCAAGAAAGTGCAATACAGTTCGAACACCTCAGTTTCAGCACTTCAATAATCAAGAAACAAGGCAAAGAATATGTCCATATTACCATAAACAAATTTAATTCATATCTGAAGGTATACAGATCACCTAAAATGTTTTAAACTCCACTATAATATGTGAACATCCAAAGCAAGGCAATAGCCATAGCCTTATAATATATATATATATATATATATATATATATATATATATATATATATATATATATATGAGCTCTGTGTTTACATATACACAAAGAAGGGGAAATCTACCTAGAAACTGTGTGTGTGTGTGTGTGTGTGTGTGTGTGTGTGTGTGTGTGTGTGTGTGTGTGTGTGTGTGTGTGTGTGTGTGTGTGCATGCGTGTGTGTGTGTGTGTGTGTGTGTGTGTGTGTGTGTGGCTAAACTTCATTGTTTATGTTTAGTCACCAAGCATATAAGGAAGCAACCAACTGCTGCCTGTGGTTTGTGGTTTTCATATCTCATAAATCTTGTTACGTTAAGGAACACAACCAGCATCTCCCGTTTTATAAATCCACGAAAACAGGTAGAGGGAAGCAAGGCAGCAAACACCAACAGATGAAAGTTAATCTTCTTTAATACAGATAAAATGTGAAGCGTTTTTCGTTTGAGACTGTGCTCAAACTTCTTCAGACAAACTGATTACACAAATCACAAGTATATATACCAATTAGGTGAGCTGCTCACACAAGCACTACAACAATTAAGCAATTAAAAACTGCACCAAGGTAATAAAGCATTTAAAGGCATATAAAACAAAACTGCCTAAATGCTCTTAATACATGTTTGTACTTAAAACCACCTTCAGCTGTTGCAAAATAAAATAAAAATATAACCATCCAACATGTTGATTAAATAACCTACTGAAGATAGAGATATATATATATCAACTAATGTATACTACAAAAAAATAAAAAATATATAATATAAAAAATATAAAAAATGTGAAAAGTATATATGTATATATATATATATATATATATATATATATATATATATATATATATGCATCTTATCTTGATAAACTTTTAAGTTTTAAAACACTGACAATAGAACAGCATTCATTAAGTCCAGGGGTATTATACGCATTTAATCTAACTTGCCACATAAGTTCTAATTCTTCCAGTTTTAATGGAGTAGGGCCTCCCCTAGGATCTTCGTGAATCTGATCTATTATCATAAATTTAAATTTGTGGTCCAGGTTGAGACTGACATGCTTAGCCAGAGCATTGTCGAGTTTATTCTTCCAAATTGCATAAATATGTTCATACAAACGGTCACGGAGACGTCTCTCCGTTTTCCCTATGTAGAACGATAAACAATTCTGGCATTGTGCTAGATAAACTATCATTTTAGAATTGCAATTCACTTGATATTTCAAAAAGTATTGATGGTTGTGAATAATGAATCTATTAGATTCACTAACATATTGGCAGTAGTTACAAGACTGACACTTGAACATACCCGGTGTTTTTGGGTATGTGCGTTGGCATTGCTCGAGAAGGGACTTAAAATTTTTTGCCCTTCTATACGTGACCACTGGTCTATCGCCAACTTTATTGAAAATACTGAAATCACTTTTAAAGATAGCCCAATTTTTACATAAAATTTCGTAACAAGACTTACTATTAATACTGAAAGTAGTGATAAATGATGGAACATGACCCGTAGGTTCACATGGTGTATTAATGTCATCTATTGAAACATTAACTGCACTACTATTCTGTACCACTTCTACATTCGTAGAATTAATATTTAATAAAGGTTTAAATAACTGCCTATTCCGTTTGGACCCCACTTCTTCTATAAGTTCATTAATCAGATTCTCAGGATAGCCTCGGTGGATGAACATATTTTTAATAAACGACATTCTTCAATGAAGTCGGCATCAAGAGTTGACATGCGGGCTGCCCTGACTAACTGGACCTTAACTACAGCTCGCTTCTAGTGTGGCGGATGACAGCTAGAATAATGCAAAAACGCATCTCCCGTTTTATAGTTTGAAGTGGAAGGATCTTATATGGTGCATAAAAGAGTTTAGAGAAGGTAAAGATAACTGCCTGTTCACCTCATCTGCTATCTAAAGTTCAGATATTTGTCAAGTGAAACATCATGTTTGCAATATGGCACTTGATTCAGGTTTCCTATGCAGCCAAGTTATCTGGACTGTGTATCTTTCCTTTGGTATCTTATTTCTGAGGATGCTGCCATTACTGTCAACCCTTAACATTTACATGGCAGGGTTACATATGAAGAACAAATAAAATGTAATGGCAACTGCATAAGTTTTATTAATGTGATGGTTTTTATGTCTGAAATGTTTGCTTGAAAATTGTAAATGATTCTAGGGAATTTTGTTTTTAACACTGTTTTGGAGGAAAAAAATCTAACTTCATTTTTTTCTGTTTTAAGAAGCTCTTTCTTCTTTAAAAATCTAAAAAAATTTTAGCAGACGTTCATCAGCCATTCTCTGTCCAGAATATCGAATCAGGCTTGGGAGCCTCCTGTGTTTTGTGTATATTTCAATTATTATTGTTATCTTTGATTTTTTTTTTTGTGCACTATGATTTTCTAGAAATGTATACCCAAATTAAACAAACTGTAAATTCTCTAGGGAATTATTCTGGATTCATTTTCACTTAATTTGTTCAGTATTTTACAAATTATTTTTAAATCTTCTTCTCTAGTCTCAAGGCAAAGTGATAGACTTTTCAGAAATTGAGATATCTGAAACTTTTCAGTTTTTCAGTTTTACTTTGAGATTTGCAGCTTTCATCAACACTGTAAACTTCTGAATAATTTCTATTTATTTTTGCCTTCCCCTGATACAAAAGAGACTGAGGTTTACAGGTTTTTTTTTTGCTTGGAAAGCTTTCTTTAATAATAGAGATTTGGCAGTAATTAAGACTGTACATTTGTCTGTAGCTGAAACCACTGCATAGCATTTTATTGTGCCTGCCCTTTTAGTGATGAAAAAATGACTTTATGCATTGTAGTTACTTTTTTCATAATCGAGACCAACAGTTCTTTCAATTAGCTTGCATGTTGCCTGAAGGCATTGCTAAAATTCCATATTTGCTGTTCAGCTCAGAAGAGAAGAACATATTTGCTACTTGCGACTACTTTCATAGAGTAGGGAATATTCATGCATAACAGGAAAGGCTCTTGATATTTCCTGTTATGCATAACGGGAAAGACTCTTGATATTTCATGAGTTCTACACTTTTGGAAACCAGATATAGAATTCTGATTTTGATTTCAGCCATAGGCCATGTTTTAAATATGGCTTTTGTATTCGTACCGGATATCTGAATGGAATATGTCTAGCATGAATTTAAATACTCCAGGATGTCAAGGACAAGGAAATAAGTGTGTAGAAAAGTCATAGTGACTAAGCAGTCAGCAGTTGTCTGCTTTGATAAAAGAGATAATGCTATAAGAATTAAGTAAAATATAGATGAGGGGAGTTTAATAATTTAGAAAGGGTTGTATCTGTAGCCACCAGTCATCAGACCTATGCTGTACTTTAGTGCCTGAAGTACAATGAGCATTATTCTAAATGTGGGAAGGCTTATGAAACTATACAACATGCTATAATTAGAAATGTCTATAAGGAAAACTGAATATATCATAATAGTGTCAAAAATGTAATGTAATTTTCATCCCCGGAATAAACGTTACTTATTCTTTCATTAATTAATTAATTAATTAATTAATTAATTAATTAATTCATTCATTAAGTAATTAATAATGCAGGCAGTTTTTCAATGAAGAACATTTATAATCATGACTCAGGCTACAGATAAAAAAAGTCCTATGCGTTTCAGAAGGGCCCGTTAGAAATACAAATATTCACACAAACAGATGCACAGCAATGCTAAGGTTATTTTCAAATAACTGAGTGTGAGATCCTTAGACATTCATCACTTACTTATGACAGTATTTAGACTGATGTTGCAGCAGTGACAACATATTATCATAATATGATATGGAAGACTTTATTAGCAACAGCACTAAGTATGAAAGTCATTTGAAAATAAGGACAGTAACACTATAGCTTTTAACCCCTTACCTCTGGAATCAGGAACAAATCTGGAAATAATCAGGGACAATCAGGGACAGTTTTTAAACTAGTAGTACTACTACTATCTTTGGTAATTAACAGAATAAGAGTTTGTGCATTAGCATGCATTTTCTTAAGTAAAATAAGCCTATAATTCTAATTATTGTCATTATTTAATATATGCAATCCACCACATTTTCTCATACAATCACTAGTTTTAGGAGGGATTTGAAGGGAAACAGCAACATTTTGAGACAAATCAGGGGCACATCCCTCAGAAGTCAGGGACAATTGAAACATCTCTAGGTTAGCAAAGCTGAATACTTCAGTCACTATAACTAACCCAGAAGCATGGAAGTGGGAATTCCCTGATTAAGAATAGTATTTCAGGAAAGCTAGTACTGTTGATATTGCAACCTCTCACGCCCAGGGTTATAACTCTAGCATGCTTTTGAAATTGATGAATTAAGTCAATGGGCTTGGGTAGACATATTTATAAATTGTTAGGTAAGTGTGTCTAAATTTAAGGTGTTTGAAATTATGGGCTATTAACTCATTAAAACCTAGTGACACCTCTAGGTGTTTCTTTAGGATCAGTCAAATGATGACTTTAGACTTTTACATGCTCAAATTTACATTCACAACATAAACAAAAAGATATTAGATACAAGCTATTGAAACGTGTAATGCCTGATGGTCAGCACAGCTGTCAATACTTGTCTATGAATAGAACAGCTGGGGAGACATTATTAAGTGATGTCCATATACCTAGTTATGCAAGTGGTCATAATTTTCATTTTCTATAAGTATCCAAACAATCAAGTAACACAGACTGAATTGCCTGACTTTCACAGCTAGAAGAACAAAAATTCTATGTGTGTGTGTGTGTGTGTGTGTTTTTTTTTATATATATATATATATATATATATATATATATATATATATATATATATATATATATATATATATATATATATATATATATATATATATATATATATATATACATACATACACACACATATAAATGTATGTGTTTGTGTGTCTGTGTACATGTATGTATACAGCTAAATATTTATTGATATACCAAGCATTTTTTTTTTTGCAAAAAATAGTATTCCCCAGGATACATTAATGGAAATTTTCCATGCAGGAATAGTGTAGCTGTTCCTGCACAGAAAATGGCCACCTTGAAATCCAGGTATGTGATGTTTTGACGTTCAAGAGTGGCCCTACACTGTTCCAGCATGGAAGGCCATGCTGGATACTAATCAGCTCATTTGCTGGTGAAAACCATGCAAATGAGCTGATCTACTAATCCAGGAAGTCAGCAGGTCTCCGTGCTGGAACAGTGTAAGGTGCATTAATGTATTCAGTTACTAACCGAATACATTTCTGCAAATTACACAATGGAGGCATGTCAGCACTCAATAAAGCACGCATTAGAGCGGTTATGCATGCCAATGGCCAAATATATGGCCACTGGCATGCAAAACTGTTTTAAAAAAAAAAAATTAAACTTTTATTTTTGTTAGCTGATCTCGGCCATTGAGTGCATGAGAAGTGGTACGCTAGTGGGAGAGGGCAGAATTCTGCATTTTTCCATTATAGTCAATGGCATGCAAAAAGTAAACAATGGCAGGGAACAGTGGTTGCTAAGGGGGAATTCTCATATGTAGTGCAGTAACTAGGGCTTAAGGCAGTGGGGTTATGTTAATGAAGAGAGTTATACTGAATCACAAATTTCTTGTAAGTGTCAGACTGCACCTAACCGTGTAGGTGCTCAAACATGATCGTGTAGGTAGGAGGAGCAAGTAACATGAAAACGGGGTGTGTCATGCTTGCTGTAAGCATATTGGAACTCTGTTGACTAGTTTCTGCTTAGCTAAGCACAGCTAAGTGAGAGTTTTGTGTCTGAGGCTGTTTACTCTTATTGCATGACCTGAGGAGCATGCTCGCAGCCAGGGGAGGGCCATTTCTTGCTGTTTACATTAGCTAAACGGGTCTGGGTGGCGCATTGGAGATTAAACAGGAAGGACATAGGAAAAGTAAAAGTAAATAGCAGAACAAGGGAGATGCAGTACAAGCAGCAATATGGGATGCTGCAACACACAATGGGCCTTTGAAAGCACTCATTAATACAGCTGGCAGGTGACTCCATAGGTGAAAACGGGAGGAGATGTAAAAAAAATATATAAAGGGCAACATCACAATAAAGGAGAAATGAAGTAGAAATCACTAATATGGGATTCTTGCAACTCGCAATGGGCCAGGTAAAGCACAAAATAATACAGCTGGCAGGTGGCTACATAGCTGAAAGTGGGAGGAGAAGTAAGTAAAAAATAATTAAAAAAGAAGTTAACAGCAGAATAAAGGCAATCATGCACAAATAAGCAGTAATGCCTCTAACACTCACAGTGGCCAAGTCAAAGCAATGAGTAATATAGGTGACAGCTGGAATGTATCATAGTGAGCCAATCATACAGGCAGCATCTGTATCACCACAGTATAAAGTATGGAAACACCTTACAGTTTGGTTTGTCCCACAAACTCTGCACCATTGGTGTACACATGCAGGGGAATTTTAACATGGAAAATGTCAGGGGCTGCCATTGCTTTGATGCATCAGTATGTGCCAGAGAGAGAGGGCGGAGAGGAGGATAATGCTGACAACTGCCCAAGACTCAGGAGGAGGAGAAGAGTGTTCAGACCCAGGGTAACCTACCAGGGGCTAGATGACCTGGAGATAGTAGAGTGCTACAGGGTGGACAGGGGCATACTTCAGCAAATTGTGGAGCTGTGCCAGCCTTGCCTCACATCCAGAATGAACAGAGGGGAACTCATCCCAGTGGATACTAAGGTATGTGTAGCCTTAAGAATACTAGCTACAGGTACTTTCCAAAGACCTAATGGGGATATCATGGAGGTGTCACAGGCATCTACATCCAGAGTACTCAACCAGTTCCTGGATGCCACGCTACCAAATGCTCGTGACCACATATACTTCCCCAACACCTGTGAGGAATTGACCAGCAATATGCACCTCTCCCACCATGTAGCTGAATACCCGGAGGTACTGGATGCCATAGACTGCATGCACTTCCACATCAAAGCACCACCCAGTGAGCAGGGTAGGGTCTAGATAAACCACAAGGGCTTCCTCTCCATCATTTGCCAAGTCGTGTGCAATGCCCAGGGCATTATCATGAATGTGTGTGCTGGCAGCCCTGGAAGCTATCACGATTCCCACATCTGGCATTCCTCACAGCTGTATCAGGGATTTGCCAGGGGGGACATCCCGTATGACCATCTGGTGGGGGTGGGGGGTGGGGGGGTGCTGGCTATGCACTGGAGCTGTGGATGATGACACCCATCAGAAATGCACACACACCCATGCAAGAATGACATAATGAGGCGCACGCACAAACCAGGATCATTATAGAGCGTGTATTTGGGATGCTCAAGTCACGGTTCCACTGCCTGGACATATCTGGTGGAGCCTTGCAGTGCTCTCCAATCAAATGTGTACACATGTTCATAGTATGTGCCATGCTACACAATATGATCCTGCGGAAACAGCTGCAGCAGAAACAGGATGGGGAAGGGCCACACAGCCCACCACCATTGCCAAAGGTCCCCACAGGCACAAAGGGACTCGACGAATAACCCCCTGAGCCAGATCCTGTAGGCAGACAGAGGCATGCCCAGTATGGCCTGGCCTTGGCAAAGAGGCAATGCATAGCACACACACGGATACAGTAGGTAAATATTGCCGTGACATACTGAGAATGTTGGTAGGGTGAGGGGTTTGCAGTAGTGGCAATTGTCTGAAGGTTATGTAGGCTGACACAGTAATGTCAGTCAATATTTTGTAACATCACTCTTCAGTTATACTGAAATAACTTACCATAAAAACACGTTTATGCAGACTGGACAAAACCTCTAACCAAACACCTGGACAATCTGCCAAAAAATGTGCAGCAGGTAGGTATGGCCACACTAGGATATCACATCTCAGGTTACACAGATACCACAGAAGCAGAAGATCCCCAGCCAGTATATCAACAATTTGCTGGGCTATAACTCAACTGGCTGTAGCCACACCTCCCAACTGGCCTTGTTGGGCAAGAATGTACATTGCTGCCATTATAATATCAGTCTATGCATCATATGACTAGTATTCCTTTGGTAAAGCACTGAGATGATTTGAGGATGTCTGACACTAGGCAATGACACAATACATTGCACTGTCAGAATACAGATATGTCAGAAAATATCTGCCAAAACAAACCATTACCCCAGGGAAAGTCCTCTGTACCTCTGAGAGATATGTCTGTAGTACACAAAGCCTTGGACCAGAGTACAATTATCTCTGGAATGGAGTCCCACTCTAACTATACAAGGTCATACTGGGCATGCTCCTACACTTTGAGAAGCACAGGACATGTTGGAACCTACATTGGTCTATATGACTATATTGTGTAGGTATATCTGTGCATATAGACAGCTATGTACACTTTAACTGTCCCTACACACACACACATTAGACAGGGTTACCCCAGGCTAGCTGTAGGTGGCCCATATGTGATATATCCGCGTTTGTTGTGTGCGACACATATGCAGACATATATGGCCAACAGATAACTATATGTCAAGCATACACACACACAGATGTGGGGAAGTGAGAGACAGACAGTGATAAAGAGACACAGGGGGACAGACACAGCAGCAGCATGGGTCACACACATGGGTACCCTGAATGGCAGACAGTGATGTCCTGCTGTGGACAGTGGCATACTGGTATTAAACAGTGGCACATGCAAGCATAAAAGGTGAGCCCCATTGTGTAATAGTACTGAGGTTGGGGTGTTAATATCACATCACCTGCATGTGTGTGTGTGTCTCTGTAGGTTTAAGTATTAGCAGACTGTTCCCACTCAGTACACTTCACATTGCCCAGCTGCACAAGATCTGCTGCTGTCATTCACCTTAGAAGTACCATTGGACACCTCCTACCCCTATAAGCTCTGTAGCACATGTGATAACTGCGTAACACTATAGTACAAGTAACTAGACAGGTAGGAGTTCTAAACCCAATACTGGTGTGTGCATGTGTGTGCGTGACAGTTGTGTGTGCAAGACTGAGGGATTTGTTTGTAGGTGAAACAGTTGTATGCCATTCCCACCCACAACACTTCCCACTGCCCTACTTTATCAGTCCAAATGATGTCATTCCCTTTATCAGCAACTTTGGCCAGCTGTCAGCCCAGTAAGCTCAGTAGTGTGTGCGATAAATGCCTAACACTGTAGTTGAAATAGCTAGTTAGGCAGGGGTTCTACTCTTGTATCTGGGAAATGTGTATGTTTGTAGGCAGAAGTATTTTGATATGTTTCCCACCCACTGTCCTAATTTATCTGTCCTGCTGATGTCATTCCCCATATCAGTACCTTTGGCCAGCTGTCAGCTCAGTAAACTCTGTAGTATGTGCGATAACTGTGTAACACTATAGTACAAATAACTAGTTTGGTATTGGTTCTAGTCTCAAATCTGGTAAGTGTGTCTGTTTGTAGGACAAAGTGTTTTGATAAGTTTAACACCCACTGCCCTACTTTATCAGTCTAGATGATGTAATTCCTTTTATAGGTTCATAAGTGTGTAGTAGGCTAATGGCCCTGGAGCCTTTACAAGCCAAGCCCATAGAAGGACCCTGCCATTGTGCCACCCAATGTTACTTCCCAGTTCCTGTATCAAGTAGAGCCACTGCAGTGATCCTTGGGGGAGAACTATCTATAGACCATTCACTCATCAGTGCTCTGCATGACATGTATGGGAAGTGTATTCCAGGGCATGTGCAGTCTCTTGGTGAGGGACCTGTCCCACCAGCATGTTGTGTCAATTGTGGTAATGAGGTAGAAGTATCTGCAATATGTGGTGTGGATGGATTGGGATGTCTTCATATGTAGCATTTCTAAAAGAGCTGGGTCAGACATGGCTTTGTAAGTCAAACACAGATAGCCTCGAAGTAGGTGATATGACATAGATAATTGCTGGAGTCTTCTGAGTCTGTCTGTGTAGAACATGTGTTTAATGCCTAGGGACCTCTTTGTGAGGTACTTCTGTGGCCTCCCCAGATATTGCAGGTGTCTAGTGAGGTACATGCCAAATGGGCCATAATACTTCATGAGTGGTCTAACGAGGGAAGAGTAGACAGAGATGATTATCTCTGTCTTCCTGGATGCAAAACCCTTGGTAATGCAATGTGCCACATAGAAGGAAATACTGACCACAGTGGCAATGTGGTGTTTGAAGGAGAAGTTGCTGTCAACCTGTGTCCCCACATCTCTTATAATGCCTACAGTATTCATTGGGCTCCCATTGATGTGATACTTACCGGGAACTGAGTGTTTTATCAAAGAGGATGATGTTGCAATCACTTGTGGCATTAATGATGGCTCCCAGCTTGCAGCCCTCTGTGAATTTGGTCAGCCAGAGTTCCTCTGTGTTGGGCTGGACTCCTGAGAAGTAGATGCTGGACAGGAGACTACCCAAGACTTATTCCTGTGGGACACCACTTGTGACTGCTTGGCAGGCTGACTTGGAGGTTGCCACTGTCACACTGTGTGTTCTGTGAACCAATTTGCAATAATTCCTGACTGAGGAATAGTAACAAAAGCCTTGGCCAGATCGAGGTAGGCTGTATGTAGTTCCTTACTGCCATACACAGCCCTGGTGACTCACTCAAAGAAGTCAACCAGGTTGAGCAGGCATGATCTGCCATTCACAAAGCCAAACTGTGTGGGATCCAGAGTTAGGAGATTACCTATATCTTTGTTAATCAGGTCCCTGATGATGCAGTCCATACCTGTACATTGTAGACTCATCAGGATAATGGGCCAATAATCCCCAGGGTCTGTAGTTGCTACTCCTTTATGGAGAGGGATGACTGTAGCAGTGGGCCATCTTGGTGGGACAAAGCCTGAGGTGAGGCTGTGACTGAACAGGGGACACAGATGTAGTGCCAAGTCTCTTTCCATGTCATGCAGAACACAGCCACAGATATGTTTGGGTCCTATGGAAGCTGTATTCTTGCCTGTGGACAATGCAGGTCTAACCTGGGCTGTAGTAATGCTGGGTGTCAGGCATTCATCTGCCATTATGATTGTTCCCTTTGGGGGTAGTGAGGGGTTAAGCTGCCACTGAATGGCAAGACTGTTGCCAATATCTGTTGACTCAGGATAGGAGTTAGCATTATGCAGTAACTCACAGCACTTGTGTGTATTGCTGTGGAGGTTGTTGGTATAACTATCAAAGGCTTTTGTGATTGTTGTCAGGGTCTGCAGCAATTCTGCCTTCATAGCTGGCTGTAGATGATTCTATGAGGGATCTCAAGTTGTTGTTGAGGCTAATAAGGAAGTTTACCAGACTTGGGACACCACCTTTTTCTGCAACAGTGTCTTCCTTCTGTTGTACACTTTAGTAATGACAGGGACCATCACATTGGCTTCCAGTGTTTGGAGGTCAGTGTCTTGGTTCTGTTGGCTAATGGCTAGTACCATGTATTCATGTACATGTTTGTACAGTGCATTTCTGTATGAGTCAACAGTTATGCAGCTATTTTCCATTAGCATGGTGGAGTGAAGACATCCACCCCTGTTTTTATGACTCCAAAGTCAGCTTTGGATAGTCTTTTTCAAAGTGGTTATGTTTGTGGGGAGTGTGGGTGAGATGTGGGTTGCCATAGTGATTATATCATGTTTGGATCTGACCAGGTAGGGACTGAGTACTGTTGTTGAGCAAAGGTCCTATATGTAAGTAATCAACACAGGTCAAGGTTGTTGCATCTTCTACTGGGGGTCAGTACAAGCCGGTCCAGGGCATTAGAAATTATGAATTTCAGGAAGCATTGGGCCAGTCTATTGGTGCTTGACTACTTTTCCTAGTTGACGGAGAGGTACTTGAAGTCTTCTACTATGTCACTGCTGGGTTGGACCTTGATAGATGCCATGGTGTTGAGGAATGTGGATTGACAGTCTAGGGACATGGATGTGGACCCATAGCAGGCTATGACCTGGATTGCACTATTACCCAATGCCAGTTGTACCTGAAGTATCTCAGCTGCATTATGCTGGGATACTAGTCTGGAGGTGTGCATATCTGTTATGAATACAGATACACCCCACCTGTGGAGCTGTGGTCCATGTTGTTGGGGCTGACAGCTGTGGAATGCATCATAGCCTGTTAGTGCAGGGCTGCTGTCTGCTGCTGTAAACCAGCTCTCTGTTACAGCACAACTGTCACTTTTCTCCATTTTGAGGAGTGCTTTGACTGACTGCATCTTTATAGTTAGATGCCTACTGTTGAGCAACATGACACTCAGATTGCATTCATGTCTAGCTGTTACAGTGGTAATGTGATTTGGAACACTGCCTAAAAAGGCACTATAGGGGTGGCAAGATACTTAGCCAGTACCTGGAAACCCAGGGGTGACAGATGCAGACCATCTCTGGCAAGGCAATGAGGTCTGTCAATCATGTCATCATAAGCAGAGAGAGACTGTATCCCCTGAGAATGACAAATAACATGTAAGTCAATGTTGAAGTCAATCATTTGTTGATAGTACTGTAGCATCATTCTGGGTGATGGCAGTATACTGCTCAGGGCTACTGTCATACCTGCCTGAGCCACATATTCCTAGAGCTCAACCATGTTTCTTGTCATGTAGTCCAGGGAGATGCATCTTAGGTCATTCATAACCACATGGATGATGACAGAGTGATACATGTAGTTGTGGAGTGACCTGACTGGGTGTGTCATGTGTTGGATGCTGGCATGTGATAAACAGCTGGCTGTTACCTTCTCCATAATCAGTCTAGTGAGATGGACATCTGTGTGCCTCAGTATTGAGTCACCCATGATTACTGTATTGGGCAAGGTGGTTAGCCTTAGGGGCTTAGGTTGAGGAGCAAGCTGTGTAGGTGACGTATGTCTCCTTTGGCATGTGCTGTGTTGTGGTGGCTGAGTGGGTGTCTGTCTTGCTGTTCTGTGGTGGTGGTGTAAATGTCTATTGAGTGCTTCTGTGAAGGTGGGTGTGTGGTTTGTGAGTGTATGTCAGGGCTGTGATAGTGGGTGTTGTGGCAAGCTGTGTGTTCCACATGGTGTGGTGCAGGTGTTGACCTTATCCTCTTGACCAACTAGTTCAGTCTTTGTTGGAGAGTGCATATTTCCAAATTTGGTGATATAGTTTTAACTCTAACAAGCCGGAGTGTTTGAAGTTTAGAGGAGAGGGGTGTCTGTGTACATGAGGCAGCTGCAACAGTGCCTCAGAATGGCCAAGTAATGGGTGAAAGCACAGCAAACTGCACTTCAATCATGCCAGGAGGGGTGCTCATGACTACTAAGTACTGGGGATAATTCTGTAAGGAACAATTACTGCTGATGGCTCCCAGGTGTACTACACTTATTGATACAATAACCTGTTGAAGTGCAAAGCTATTATGCTATTTGAAGTGCAAGAGTGAAAGAACTAGCAAGATCTAAGGGAAAAACTGAAGGTAGACTTTCTGCCACCTGTAATACTTTATCTCAGCTGTGTAGTTATCAGCACCTTTAACCAGCTGTTAGTCCAGTTATCTTTGCAGCATGTGCAGAAACTGCGTAACATTGTTGTACAAATAACTAGATTGGTGGGAGTTCTAATCCCAATACTGGCAAGTGTGTGTGTGTAAGAATCAAATATTGTGTGTGTTATACCATTTTGAGTTGTGTACCACCATTTACAAGTCCTGTGGATGTCATTCACCTTACAAGTACCTTTGGACAAGACAAAGTTGTATAAGCCCCATGGCATGTCTGATAACGGTGTAGCACTGTAGTAGAAATAGCTAGGTATGCTGAAGTTCTAAGCTCAATGCTGGCAAGTGTGTGTGCGAATCAAATACTGTGTGTGTTATACCATTTTGAGTTGTGTACCACCCTTTACACTTCCCTTCCCCCTGATTTACTAGTGATGTCATTCACCTTACAAGTACCTTTGGACTAGGTGAAATTATATAGGCCCCGTGGAACATTTGATATGATCATCATTACTAGGCTATCAACCTGGAGGTCATTTTAAGCCTAGCTATTTAAACTCAATGTAATAACATAAAGGTACTATTCAATATCCAAGATTGCATTTAGTGATGACTGCCTATGTCCAGGAGGGCTGTGGGCACTATCCGCAGTAAGAATTTATGGTACCCCATCCACTCATCCAGGTTCCTCTTAGGTTCATAGGTGAGTACTAGGCTAATGGCTCTGGAGCCAACACAAGCCTAGCCCAAGAACATACCCAGTCATCCTATTGCCAGACGTTAGTTCCTTGTACCCCTATTGAGCAAGGCAGCTGAAATGATCCCCGGGGTGAATTTCCTGTTACCTATCCACTCATCAAGATTTTTATTGAAGATGGCCAGTGAGGTGCTCTGCTTAACATGAATGGGGAGTTTAATCCAGAATATGGGCAGTCTCTGGGTTAGGAACCTGTCCCTCTAGCATGTTCTATTTATTGTGTTGATGAGGTTTAGGTCCTTGGACCATGTGGTGTGGAGGGATTGAGTCTCTTTCAGATGAAGCATGCCTAGTAACACTGGTTCCAACATGGCTTTGTATGCCAAGCAGAGATCACCTCTAAGTAGTCGATATGTGTTATTATGTGAGAGATTGTGTGGTGTGTGATCCGGTGAGCTATGTGTTATGAGGCATGCAGTGTGTGTTAACCTTCTCCTCTTGACTGGCTAGCTCAGTCTTGGTTTGAGAGACCGTGGTTTTCAGTTTGGTTATGTACGTGCATCTCTCACAAGTGGATGTGTTAGTAAATAGGAGGAGAGGGTTGTCTGTGTACATGAGGCAGTTGCTACAGTGCCTCAGGATGCCCAGGTTCACCAGGTTAATAGGAGAAAGTGTAGGAAACTATCCTTTAGACATGCCTGGATAACTGCATAACACTATAGTAGAAATAACTAGATAGGCAGGAGTTCTAATCTCAGTACTGGCAAGTGTGTGTGTGTGTGTGTGTGTGTGTGTGTGTGTGTGTGTGTGTGTGTGTGTGTGTGTGTGTGTGTGTGTGTGTGAATCAAATACTGTGAGTTTTATATGATTTTGAGTTGTGCACCACCCTTTACACTTGCCCTCACCCTAATTTACTAGTCCTGTTGATGTCATTCAACTTAGAAGCACCTCTGGACAAGGTGAAATTGTGTAAGCCTCGTGTTGCATCTGATGACTGTGCAACACTGTAATAGAAATAACTAGGTAGGCAGCAGATCTAATCTCAATACTGGCAACTGTTTGTGTGTATGTGAGAATCATATACTGTGTGTGTTATACCATTTTGATTTGTGTACCAACCTGTAAATGTCCCATTATTCTACTTTACTA
Source organism: Protopterus annectens (assembly GCF_019279795.1). Taxonomy (NCBI): domain Eukaryota; kingdom Metazoa; phylum Chordata; order Ceratodontiformes; family Protopteridae; genus Protopterus; species Protopterus annectens. Next base: position 757,031,875 of record NC_056735.1, on the reverse strand, counting down.
GGCCTACTAATGTCATTCACCTTAGAAATACCTTGATACAAGGAGAAGTTATGTAAGCTCCATGACATGTCTGATAACTGCGTAAAACTATAATGAAAATAACTAGATAGATAGGGGTTCTAATCTCATTACTGGTAACTGTGTGTGTGTGTGTGTGTGTGTGTGTGTGTGTGTGTGTGTGTGTGTGTGTGTGTGTGTGTGTGTGTCTCTTTGGGTGAAGATCTTATCCTGTTTGGCTGGTACCATTTTGATTGGCGTATCATCCACGCCTGTTTACCACCTCCTGATGGCATTACTTTATATAGCTTGGTAATGGCATCTGCTTCACAAGCAGCATGTTAGACCATTGTGCAGACCATACCATTTATCTGTACAGATGTCAATGGAATATCCTGTTGTTTAGGTTTATAGGTTCATAGGTGTGAACTAGACTAATGGACCTAGAGCCTTTACAAACCTAGCCCATAGGATTATGCTGGCATCATGCCACCCGACATTAGTTCCCAGTGCTTCTGTTGAGTAGTGCCACTGGAATAATCCCTGGGGTGAGTTTTCTATTTCCTATGCATTCAACAAGATTTCTCTTGAAGAGGGTCAGTGAGGTGCTCTGTTTGACATGCATGGGAAGTCTATTCCATAGCATGGGCAGTCTCTGGGTTATGAACCTGTCCCTCCAGCATGTTCTGTTTATTGCGGTAATGAGGTTGAGGTCTATGGAGCGTGTGGTGTGGAGGGATTGGGATTTTTTTAGATGCAGCGTTTCTAACAGAGCTAGGTCAGACATGGCTTTGTAAGTCAAGCAGAGATTGCCTCTAAGTAGGCGATATGAGATAGAGAATGGTTGGAGTTGTTTGGGTCTGTCCATATAGAACAACTGTTTAAGGCCTAGGATAATCTTTGTGAGGTACTTTTGTGATCTCGCCAGTTGTTGCAAGTGTCTAATGAGGTACATGTCAAATGGAGCATTGTACTTGATGATTGGCCTAATGAGGTTAGAGTAGAGGGAGACAATGACCTCTTTCTTCCTGGATGCAAAACCCTTAGTAATGAGATGTGACTCATAGAAGGACTTTCTGATCACAGTGGCACTGTGGTGGTCAAAAGTGAGGTTATTGTCAACCTGTGTTCCCAGATCTGTTATAATGCCTTCTGTGTTCAGTGGACTACCATCGATGTGGTAATTTATGGGAAGTGAGTTTTTCCCAAAGGGGATGATGACACATTTTTTGGCATTGAGCTTAAGGCCATGGTTCTCACACCAGTTGTTGGTCTCAGTGTCAACATCACTTGGGGAGTTAATAATAGCTCCCAACTTGCAACCGTGTGTGAACTTTATCAACCAGAGTCCCTTTGTGTTGGCCTGGATGTCAGATCAGTAGATACCAAACAGGGGAGGACCCAGGACCAAACCCTGTGGGACTCCACTTGTGACTGGTCAGCAGTCTGACTTTGAGTCAGCTACTTTCACACTGTGGGTTCTATCTGTGAGCCAGTTTGCAACCCACCTAGTGATATAGGGGTTGATGTCTAGCTTAGTGTTTTTTCTATGATTCCTGCATGGGGAATGGTATCAAAGGCCTTGGCCAGATCAAGGTTGGCTGTATAAACCACATTGCTTTCATCCACAGCTCTGCTGACTGACTCAAAGAAGTTGACCAGGTTGAGTAGGCATGATCTACCCTTCAGAAAACCAAATTGTGTGGGATCCAGAGTTTGGAGATTCTCTATATCCTTGTTTATTAGTTCCATGATGATGTGTTCCATAGGTTTGCATATCAGACTTGTCAGGCTAATGGGGTGATAGGTCCCAGGATCTGTAGTCACTCCTCCTTTGTGGAGAGGGATGACTGTAGCAGTGCACCATTTGGTAGTGACAAAGCCTAAGGTGAGGCTGTGATTAAACAGGGCACATGGGTATGGTGCCAGTTCACTCTGTAGTTCATGTAGAACACAGCCAGGGATATTGTCAGGTCCCATAAAAGCTGTATTCTTGGCCTTGGACAGTGCGGTTTTAACCTCTGCAGCAGTAATATTGGGTGCCTGGCAATCTACTGGTATTGTGATTGGTCCTTTGGTGGGTGAGAGAGGGGAAAAGTTTGCACTGAATCTGTTGGCCAGTATATTGGCAATATCTGTTAGCTTGGCATATAAGGTACTATTGTGCAGTAGCTCAGAGCATATCTGGGTATTGCCATGTAGATTCCTTACATAACTATAGGAGGCCTTGTGGTTGTCTTTACTATCTGCTGCCATTCTGTTTTCATAGCTAGCTGTAGAAGATTTGGTGAGGGATCTCAACCTTTTGTTGAGGCTGATAAGGGAGTTTTTCCAGTCTTGGGACTTCACCTTATTCCGCATCAGTTTCTTTTTTTTTCTGTTGTAGAGTTTGTTTTTGGCAGGGGGCCACCAGATTACCTTCCTTTTTTTGGAGGAGAGCGTCTTGGTTCTATTGGATATGGTGAGATCCATGCATTTGTGTATGTGTTCGTACAGTGCATCGGTGTATGATCCAGTGATCATGCAACTATTGCCATTTGCATGGGTACCATGAAGTTAGCCATGTTTGTTTTAGGAGCCCAAGGTTAGCTTTGGAGAAGTTTTTCATGGTGATTACATTTGCAGGGGGGGGGGGGTGGGCGGAATGAGAATTTCCAAAGTGATTAATTTGTGGTTGGATCTAACCAGGGAGGAGTTGACTACTGGTGTAGAGCAACAGTCGCCCATGTTAGTATTGACCAGTTCAGGGATGTTGCTACCTCTAGTTGGTGTACGAACGAGCTGGTCCAGGTCATTGGAATTAATGAATTCCAGGAAACATTGGGCAAGTGTATTGCTACATGAGTAGTTTTCCCAGTTAATAGAGGGTTAGTTGAAGTTGCCCAGTATGAGAGTGTTAGGTTGGACCTTAATATTCTCCACGGTGCTTAGGAACATGGAGTGTGGGTCTTGGGACATGGTTTTGGACTTATAGCAGACTATGACCTGAATCGCTGTCTTACCCAATGTCAGCTGTACCTGAAGTATCTTTGATGCGTTATGTTGGGCTACCAGTCTGGAGGTGTGCACATCCTTTATGAATATGGAAACACCACTGCCTTTGGAGCTTTGGTCCACGTTCCTGAGCTGAAAGGTGTGGAATGAGTTATATCCTAGTAGTGCAGAGATGATTTCTTCTGCTTTGAACCAGGTCTTTGTTACAGAACAAATATTGATGTTCTCCATTTTAAGGGGTGCTTCAAGTGAGTGTATTTTGACATTTACACTTCTAGCATCGAGCAGCATGACCCTCAGATTGCATTTGTTTGTAGCTATCATGGTGGTAATTTGGTCTTTGGAATATAGCCTATAAAGGCACTATAGGGGTGGCAAGAACCTTAGCCAGTATCCAGAAGCCCAGGGGTGGCAGATGCAGGCCATCTCTGGTAAAGCATCAAGGTCTGTCAATCATGTCATCCCAGGCAGACTGACACTGTATCCCCTTGGAGTGACACCAGAAACTTAGCCAGTTGTTGAAATCAATCAGTTATTTGTACTGTGATATCATTCTGGGTGATGGTAGGATGCTGCTCAGGGCTAGGGTCATACCCGCCTGGGCTACATAATCCAAGAGCTACTCCATGTCTCTTTTCATGTAGTCCAGGGAGGTATGTCTCGGGTCATTCACAGCCACATGTACAATGACAGAGTCATATTTGTACCTGTTGTTGAGGGACCTAAGTGCATGCATTATGTGGTGGATCCTGGCACCTGGCAGGCAGGCGACTGTTACTTTTTCCTTATTCAACCTAGTGAGTGGGACATCAGTGTGCCTCACTATTGAGTCACCTATGACTAATGTGTTGGGCATGCTGTTTTGCTGTAGGGGCTTTGGTTGAGTGTCACACTGTTTATTATAGTTATGTGTGTCATGATTGGTGCTGTGTTGTAGTGCCCGAGTGTATTTCTGCCTTGGAGGCCTCTGCTGTTTGGGTAGATTTGTAATGAGAGCCTCTGTGAAGGTGGATTTGTGGTCTGTGTTTTTTGTGAAGGCAGTGCTGGTGTGTGTTTTGGAGGGCTATGTGTTCCATGTGATGTGGTGCAAGTGCTGATCATCTCCTCTTGACCAGATATTCCGGTTTTGGCTGGAGAGTGTGTGGCTTCCGAACTGGATATATAAGTGCATCTCTCACAAATCTCAGTATTGGGAGGTAAGAGGAGAGGGTTGTCAGTGTACACATGGCCCCGTTCACCTCAGGATGCCCAAGTTCACCAGGTAAATAGGTGAAACCACAAAGAACTGACCTTTAGACATGCCTGGAGGGGTGGTCATTAATAATACGTACTAGAGCTGTTTCCTTGTAGAACATTTAGTGCTAGTAGCACTTTTGTGTGTTACAATTATTGCTACAAGAAGACTAGTAAAGTGGTAGGCTAATAAGATAGTACAAGTGCAGGAGAGGAGAGAACTAGAAGATCTAAGGGAACAATTGAAGAGCAGACCTTTTGGCACCACTCAGATGCTTACAAACAGTCCTGGATACATCAACGCTGTATCTGGACTAGACTAGTTACAGGAAAGGCAGGAAACAAGCTTAGACCTTTATTTTAGGCAAATTATATGTAGTCTGTGACCCTTAACAATGTCCATGTATGTGTATTGTTGACAAATTGGCCACAGTGAGGGTTGTGGCACACATGTTAGCATCATGCATCATACCTGCCTGAGACATCATGCTGATACAATGTCTGCTACACTATCACTTGTCCAGGCTTGTAGGAGCCCTACATGACTCCACATCTTATGTCTTGTGGGTTATCTCACCATCCATGAAGGCATTCAGAACATTATGTGTTGTAAGAGGTAGTGTGTTATGTCCCATGCACATAATCTATGTGGGGCATGTCATGTATATATAGTAGTACAGTACATAATGGTGGAAATGTAGGTTTACTAATCTGTGTATTGCCAACTGTGTTTATGTTATTGTGTGCACATCCCATGTGTCAGTCCTTACTGTGTGTATGCAAAGGTTATACCATTTTATCTCCCTGTTCCACCTGGTGGACTCAAAAATACATACCACAGACCTGTCATGCACAGTATCATACATGCCCTCATCAACTGCATCAGGGGTTGAGTGTATGGTAAAGGGCAGGCCAGCAGGTGTTGACAGGTGAATCTGTTGCAGTTAACGCAATGGCTATGCTTGTGAGGGACCTGCTGACATTACTGCAGTAACGTGTTCTGTATGTATGAGCCTGTGGTAGTACACAGCACTGAGCTGACATGTTTGAAGGCTACCTGCTTGTGACAAGGGGTATGCATGCAAGGTCACACTGTCTGACAACAGTGTCCCTCACACACTGTTGCATGCACACACAACTGGTACATCTACATATAAAGCTGCACCTTGCCTATGTCACAGTCATTATATTCCCAGTCTGCCATACTCCCTCTTGGGAATGCCTGCAGGGCCACAGCCGGCAGATACACAGACACCTAGAACACTAGCAGAATACAACATGTCAGACTACATTCAGTCAGTGATACTAACAGCAATAATGCCTCCTAGCTAATACGGTACATACACCTGTATGTGTATGCATAACAAATGCAAGCAGACAGCACCTTACATAGTATTACATATCTACACTGCACTATATTCACCCTGTGCATCAGACCCATATTAGCATATCCCTGTATTGATGGTATGGATGACAGGGATGTGGCACATGTATCATCATATGCAGAGGGTGTGGTGTGGGTTTGCAAGAGGCCTAGGCTGGGCCATATGGTTGACATCATGTGTGTGTGTTTGGAGGGGTATCCAACAGATGGGCTGTGCAGAGGTGCTGTGTGTGTCTGGAGGTGATCTGCCTGTGATACAGATGTGTGTGTGTGCATGCACACAGTCACGCCATGTGGCTGGCCTAAACAGGGGTACATCGGACACCTGTGTACCGTATGTGGCAGGGTGTCCAGGTCACCATCTCTGGGCATGGACATGGGAAGTGGTCCTGCCAGGGGTATCACTGGCATAACCAGGCCCAAAGCTAGACTCAGTACTCCTTCCTGATGGTGACTGCTGTCTGCTGGATCTGTGCCCCTGACAGGACTGGACAGGACTACCTGGTCATGGCCTGCTCTGATGTGATGTAGACAGCAACCCCCTTCAGTAGTGCTGGTGTCACTGCCACTAAGGGAGTGTGAAAGTGCACAGCTCTATAGACTCTCCGCTGTTGTTGGTGATGACCTATGTCCACGTGACCAATGCCCATCACCCACTACATGCTCTAGCACAGACATGCCATGGTGTAGGATTGCCAAGGTCTCATCCCACCATCTATTCATGAACTCAGTATTTTGATGTGTGGCCTCAACAAGGTCATGTATGTCACCATGTAAATCAGGGAGAGTTGCATCCACCACCCTGAGTATTAGTGTGTTTTGCATTCACTATGTACCTGTGCATCCATGACAGCATCTGGTGACTCCTTCTGTGGCACTTGTAACAGTGGCTCAACAAGCAGCACTCTTCCTGCAAGCACCCCTGTCCATCTGCCTGTGTGGGACCTTGCCTGCACTCTGGCTATGGCCAGTGTCTATACTCACATCTGCCATAGTCACCACACGAGCCTGTTCAATGCCATCATTTGCCAACTGTCCATCATCTGTGGCCAATGGTGACAGGGTATGTGTGGCCATTGTCATTGTGTGTGAGGATGGTGTGGACAGGAGTGGGATGCCAACCAATTGCACAGATGCATCCCCTGACAACCCCACCTGTACCTCACTATTCCTATTGTTAAAGTCTGCAGAGATAATGAAATCAGTTTCCAAAGGGGGGGGACCCAAACCCCATTGCCACTTCTGAGGGGAAAACAACATATGTACATTAATACCTGCACTTTGATGTTGGGTGGTACACACACACACACACACACACACACACACACACACACACACACACACACACACACACACGCTTACAGGTGAGGTGGAACAAATCTGTTACACAGGCCACACATTGCCCAAATGGTGACATGCATGACACACGACCCTCAACATTATGCATTGCAGCCAGTTTTACTACATGTAACTAACAATATAGAGCTCTGGGATATGTGTTAGTAGGTAATGCCCCTTCCCCAGCACAGACTGCACCCAAGTACACATCATTGCTGTTCACCTGTATAGTGCAGTGACAATTATTACAGAACATACCTCACAACTGTACAGATCCTTGCAGGATGTGTAGATGTCTGGCTCATATGTTTGCTCTGTTTCTCATAACCCGTTTGTTGCTATGATACATAACTGGGATGATCTGAGGAGTGATATCACTGATTAATGGCATACATTTGAGTGTCAGACCTCCAAACCAGCAGTGAAATGTATGATCACACAATTCCTGTTGCACCACCAGCCTTCTAAGCTTACAGTGGATATGGTAAGTGTACAGAACCCTGTTAACATGCCATGTTCTTGTAATATACAAGATGAGACTGCAGCAATGCATTCAAATATGTTACTCACCGTTCATGTGACATATGACCTGTGCAATCCAATTGATAAACAAACACATGTGTTATGTATAAAATATAATGACTGCAATATGTACAATATGGTGATTGCATAATTGTGCACACCCTTAATATGATGCTTCATTGAAGTACCTTGTAAGTGACTTACAGCATTCACTCTTCTTGTGAAGGTGTCTATCAGCATGGCATATCTTGACTTGGCATTATTTGGCCACTCTTCCATGCAAAGGTCACCCAACTCTGTCAGATTGCATGGGCAGCTAATGTGCACAGCCCTCATCAGGTCACACTGGTGTTTTACTATCTGGTGTAGGTGTAGGCTCTGGCTGGGCCAATCCATAACCATGAGTGTGTTCAGGTGGAGCCATTCTTAGGTACCTTTGGATGCATGCTTCAGGTCTTTGTTATGTTGAAGGCTGAGACACCTCCCCATCCTCAGCATTCTTGCAGACGCCTGATGTATTTTGGGCAGACGTGGGTGTTATTTGGAAATGGCCAGAATTCCCACCACCATGACTTCAGGCCCTATTCTGGCTTTGGAACAGCATCCCCACAGTGGGTGATTCACCATGGGGATGTTGGTCTTCAGGTTATGAGAGGTGTTGCTTGTGCACCACACATACCTTTTGGTATTGTGGCTGTGAAGTCGATCCATAGTCTCATTACACCATGACACATTTTCACACATGCCTTTGGGAGACATGATGTGCCCTATTGCAATTTGTATCCACCCCTGGATGTTTTCTGGTGTCGGGAAATGCCTCCATCTTCTCACCCTACCCCATGGGCCAGACATATGTAGAATATGGGAAAGTGTTCCCACAGGTAGTACACAACACCAGTACTAGCAAGAGATTCCTGCAACTCCCTCAGTGTTGCTGTATATCCCCTGGCAGCCTCTCTGACCAGGTCTTGACATGTCTTGCCATCATTTTTGGAGGGACGTCAAGTTCTTTTCAACAGCACTGTTGTCCCATATTCAATCCACCTTTTGACAGCTGTCTTTACTGTGTTCCATGGTGTATGCAATGCTGTGGTAATGTTGTTTTGCCCTACTCTTGACTGATACCTTTCAAATATGAGATCCCTTTGTTGCTTTGTCAGCTGTCTGCAAGCCATGGCTGCTGCTGTTGCAGGCAACTGAGCAAATATCATGATTATCCCACTCGGACAGCAGACTGTTATTTGGTGTTACTCAGAGTGCCTTCACTTGATGGCAGGTGTGTATCCAAGCAGACTGTATGCTGTCAGTAAATCACAAGCTTCTGCAATAACATATTATTTGAAGGGTGTCAAAACATATGCATCCAGTTTATTGGCAGGTTTGTATACTCCATATTTGGTGCCCAACAGATTGATTGGTTTTACAGGTGAATTGTTCATGTCATAGGTCACATTACAGTTTGGAAAAGGTGTGGACTGACATATTGTGGTCTCAGTTTGTATATGCATATGTATATATATATATATATCTATATATATATATATATATATATATATATATATATCACAAACTTCAAGTACAGCTAACATTGGATAAGACAACGATTCAAGTCGTAGCCTGCTATAGGTCCCCAACCATGTTCTAAGACTCACACTCCATGTTTCTAAGCACTCTGGAGAATATTAGGGTTCAACCTAACACTCTCTTACTAGGTGACTTCAACTACCCCTCCATTAACTGGGAAAAATACTCATGTACCAATACACTTGCTGAACATTTCCTGGAGTTTATTAATTCCAATGCCCTGGACCAGCTCGTTCTTACTCTCATTATAGAGGTATCAACATCCTTGACCCGGTCATTACTAACATGGGTGACTGTTGCTCTACACCAATAGTCAGCTCCTCCCTGGGTAGATCCGACTGCAAAGTAATCACCTTGAAAATCCACATCCACCCCCGCCCTGCAAAGTTAACCACCATGAAAAACTTCTCCAAAGCTAACTTTGGGCTCCTAAAAACAGAGGTGGCTAACTTCACAGCACCCATGCAAATGGAGAATAGTTGTATGACCGCTGAATCATACACCACTGCACTGTATGAACATGTACACAAATGCATGGATCTCGCCATACCAAATAGAACTATGATGCTCTCTTCCAAAAAAAGGAAGCCGATCTGGTGGTTCCCCGCCATAAACAAACTCTACAACAGAAGGAGAATACTGATGCAGAATAAGGTGAAGTCCCAAGACTGGAAAAACTCCCTTATCAGCCTCAACAAAAAGTTGAGATCCTTCATCAAATCCTCTAAAGCTAGCTATGAAAACAGAATTGCAGAAGACGGTAAAGACAACCACAAGGCCTTCTATATTTATGTAAAGAATCTTCACAGCAATACCCAGATTTGCTATGAGCTACTGCACAATGGTACCTCCTATACCGAGCCAACAGATATTGCTAGTATACTGACTGCCAGATTCAGTGCCAGCGTTACTCCCCCCAAAGGACCAATCACAATACCAGTAGATTGCCAGGCACCCAGTATTACTGCTGCACAGGTTAAAATAGCAATGTCTAAGGCCAAGGATACAGCTTCTATGGGACCTGACAATATCCCTGGCTATGTTCTACATGAACTACAGAGTGAACTGGCACCTCACCTATGTGTCCTGTTCAATCACAGCCTCACTGATAAATGAAAACAACAAACAAACTGAATCCAATAAATGCCAATGCACCACGTCCCTTCAGCTATAAACCACGAACTTGAATGGTAAAAAATAGATACTTTAATGACAAACCAAACAATGTTAGCACTTTTGTTTAAATCTCTGTTAAACTACCACAGACATTTAAAATGTGTTACATCATTTCCTTTTATATCACCACTTTGTTTCCCATTGGACTCTCATTAACATAAATTAGCATATACATAAATACTACCATTTGAGTCTATCTAAATACATATTATCAACCCAATATGTGGATTTGCTCACAAAAAAATGAAATACTGCAGCAATGTTCATTTTTAAAAAATACTGAATTGGCATTTAAAATATTTAAAACTTTTAAAACTTAGAATTATTTAAAATGTCATAAAATTCTTTTTTACATATAAAAAATGTAAAAAATGTAAGAAATGTAAGAACTGAAATAATGTTGCATCAAAGATGATTTTAAACAAGAAAAATGTAAGTATTTGCAAATAAATAAACATTATAATAACCTGTAAAAAACTGAACAATTATACATTGCACATAAATAACTTAAAATGCATGCCATTAAACAATTTTCTTTCTTTGTAATGCTTTTAATTTTAATACAGGTGCTATAGAAGTGCGTTCATTAATTCCTGGCCACTTATCGGCTTGAACTCTAATTTGCCATTTTAGTTCTTTGAGTTCTAGATATGCCTCCCATGGTTCCTTTTCCATTATGCTTACATGGTCTATAGCCATAAAAAGAAATTGATGGCTAGTAAACTCACTGACATGTTTAGCCAAAGCATTATTTAAATTCATTTTCTTTATGGCATATTCATGTTCGTAAATTCTTTGAGTGAGATGCCACTCGGTTTTTCCAGTATAAAATATTGGACAAGAATTACATACAGCTAAATAGACCACTGCTTTTGAATTGCAAGTATATCTGCTTTTTACCACTATAAACACCTGGCATCTTAACAGGGGTGTGTACAATGTTTATATCCACTATATGACAGTAATGTTTCACACATGTCTCTACCTTAGGCCATTTGTTCCCCCATTTTATTGGTCTCTGTCCAGAAGTCTTACACTGACAGGTCATGAGGTATGCTACAGGGATGTTACATTCTCATCAGATAGGCCCCTGTGTTGACCACTGTGATGCAATGCAGTTTACCCCAACTCAAGTGAACATGCACATATAGCAATATGGCTATGAGTGACGGTTGTGTGCATGGTACATTGCATGGCCTTCATATGCCTGGGGTATTGGCAAACCACAACAGAACAATTGCATACTCACCAGCTGCAGGCTACCATCCCACATGCAGACCAGAGGGACCTTGGTAGTTGTGGGAGGGAAGTATTGTCAGCAGACCCACATGTGGCATTGGTACAGGATAGATGCAGCATATCTGCAGATTTAAACTACAACCCCCAATACTACACAATTTGCTGTCCTTCACCATAGATGTGCACATCTGTGGATTAGGAAACCCCATCCACAACTGCAATCTGACCTGACTCATGCACGTAGATACTCATCAACTACAAGTATGCCTGCTACAGTAGTCTAATAATCAACACTGGGGCCTTACCTGTACACTCCTCATCCTTTGTCTGGGTGACACCCACTGCCAGTATGTGGGAGGATCTGTACTCTGATGTACTGGGATGGGTGCCACAAGGTACCCAAGGAGCTCCCCAGTGGTTGTCAGTGGGGCTGCATGGCCAGGCCCACACCTGTGGTTGTGCGGTCACTGGCCACTGCAGCATCTCTTTGCCGGGAATGGTGTATGAGGTCACTTCTTTCACAACGCTGGACCTGCTCGTATGTACATGCATGCAGGCCAACATCATTTACCCCGTGGACAATGTTGTCCCACAAGCCAGTCATCTACTGCAGATGTTGCCAAACATTATGGCATGTTTCTGTAGTATGGCTTCTATGATTACATTTGTCTCAGCCGCTGATAAAGGTGACCTTTGCTGATGCAACATTGCACCTGGAAGAGATAAAAAAGGGAGGCACATCACAGGTCCTCACACATTTGGCAACAGTATGCACAGAACCTGCACAGCTACATTGCATACCAGAATCACCACTCACAACTGCATCATACCCCTGTAATGTATCAGCACTGTATTTGCTTGCATTGCACTGCTGGTCCTGGAGTGTCATCTTCCCCCTCAATGAGGGCTAATTCATTCCGTAATCCTGTACTCCTCATTCATGTCTGTGTAGAGGGATGAAATTGGCCATCTTCCATGCGGATGGAGTGAGGATGGTGCCAATGCTTGGTGTGACTACAGTGTGTAATGGAGCAGGGAGAACATGCCTGAGTTTATGTAGGATGCATACAGGGATATTATCAGGTCCCATGAATGCTTACATTTGTTGCCTTTCATTAGGCAATATGTACCTGCCTGTTTGTTTAAAACTTGTATTTACTGCAAAGTGTTTATTTCATACCTTGAATTGCTGCTGCAAACATAGTGTTTGTTTGATACTTGAATTGCTGCCTTAAACATTGGACACTGTGGTTTAGCGCTTGTGTAGCAGTGCTAGTCTGTTATTCGTTGCATTTTTTTATACATGATCCAGTAGCTGTAGTGGGTTTTTTCCTTTGATATTGCTCTTAGTCTGCTCGTTCAGGCTGACAGTTTCAAATCACATGTGTTACTACCAGCCCCTCATAAGGTTTTAGGACAGTGCACTCACTCGGTATCTCTCCGCAAAACATATCTCAAAGGAATGCAAACTTTGAGTGAGCTGCATACGGTTGCTCACTGATATTCTCACTTTCTTGCTTTCTGGACCAGCCGAGACACAGGACATTTAAAGTGCATGGTTCTTTAGGGCTTGAAGGTACTCGCAAACTCCATAATTGATCTGCCCTGATACAATCTTAGCTGCGCTATCTAATATCTCAATGAACAGCAGCAGATTGATTTCTAGGCACCGCACCAATTACAAGTGCCTCTCTTTAGCGTATGCAACCCCTTAGATCTTATCTACCATTACAAATAATTTACTAAAGATAATTATCTGTTTAGATTCCAGGCATTTCAACAGTTAAAATGAATGCCAAAGCTTGATATTCCTAAGTACTATTACTATCACGTGCTTCACATAAACGCCTACAACCCCTTAGTGTTAAAGCTACTGCTAATTGCAGATTACACACAGTTCTTCACCTGTTTCTCAGCATATGTTTTCCTTTCCCCATTTCACAAACAAACAAGAGCATATATCAATAGAAAGAATGCCACTTTTTCTAGTTGGAAGTTGTGTAATTCTAGATGCTAATGGTAATTGCTGCTACTTACATATGCTATACCTGATTAAACATGTGTTAAATTGCTAGCTACAGTGAATGTACTATGTTTTAAACTGCGTACTATCTTTTTTTTCTTCTTACTTAACCTATTGTACACCTCCTATACAACTTCACTATTCACTCTTGCACCTCAACTATTTCATTCCACCCTTTCAATCTTGCACCTCCATTTACTCTTCACTCTTACACCTCTTGTCCTCCCATCTTGTAATTGTGTTTCCAATAAGTACCCACTCTGATCTTCCTCACAATCTGGCTAACGCTGTAACTAACCCTTTTTTCTCTCTACAGCCTGCTGCTTTCCCTTGGGTTCTCCCTAGCCAAAAGCTACAAACCAAGGGAATCCCTCCTCTAAAAGTCTTCCTCCAACCCAGACATCTGCAGAACAGCTCTCTGACCGCTATTGTGCTCCCAGATCTAGAGCTAAGAAAGGAACAGACTGCAGTGTGTATGTTGATATTTTAATACCTATCTCTGCCAAAGCATAAGTCTGTCCTTAACCGTAGTGTGCACGGTAGCAGCCTACAGCAGCACAGCCTCTCCCCCAGCCCCCCTTGCCTCCCTGTGTTTACTCTTAATTTCTTCATAACTACATTAATGTTCCTACTTTCACAACTTGGTGGCAGCATTACTCCCTATTGTTGATACATTTTGTATTTAATTTATACAAACTCCTAAAGCCTCCTATACGGAACAGCTGTAACCTTTTCTCAAAACCTTTATTTCCCCTGCCTACTTCTCCTGCTTCTCAGACTTTCTCACTCACCTTACTGCCCACCTGCACCTTCCCACCTCAAAGAGCCAGCTTCACTGATTGTCTTCTTTTTGGGATTTGTCATACACATTAATGTTTCTACTTTCGCCACTTGGTGGCAGCGTTACTCCCTATTGTTGACACATTTTATATTTCATTTTTACAAACTCCTAAAGCCTCCTATACAGAACAGCTGTAACTTTTTCTCAAAACCTTTATTCCCCCTGCCTACTTCCCCTGCTTGTCTCAAACTTTCTCATTCACCTTACTGACCACCTACCAGCCTTTGTAGACCGCCTACCCTCTCACATAGAAAAACAACACCAATTCACCCAGTCCTGCAACCTAGCCTCCTTCAGGCCCGAAATCTTCTCAGCACCTTCCCACCTCAAAGAACCAGCTTCACTAATTGTCTTCTTTTTGGGATTTTTCACTCCTGCCCAGCTCTATCCCACTCCGTTCACCCTGTGGGCTCACTCTGCTCCCTTACCCTGCACCCAATTACCACCCACCCCCAATACCTCTACATTTATACTTACTCATACCAAACCCCACACACACACCTAAACCAATCACATACACCCTCTATCAAACCCCTCCCACTTCCATAAACACACCAATTCTCACACACCACCCACTCCCTACACACACCAATTCTCACACACCCAAACAACAATGCCTACCTTCTCCCCACAAACTATACTACTAGCTACCCTGCTATTATCCCTAACCTATATTACTCAACTTAGCCTCCCCACCAACACACATCTACCTCAAACCCCACATACCACCACCTCAAACCTCCCAAACAAATCCCACACATATTCACAAATATCCCCCGAACTCTATTCCTCCAGCCCATCCCATCTGTTCAAACACACTATACTCCTCACTCCACCCTCCCCACACCCTATCCTAAGTGCTACCTCTAAACAAACCTCCCCCAGAAAAAACATATTTCACTATCCCCACTACACCTCCTCAGGCAGCTACTCCCCCATATCTCACTCTCCCTCTTAGGCGACATCCACCCTAACCCTGGTCCAAACCTTAGCATTACCCACCCAAACCTAACTTCCAAACCACACAAACCCAAGTATATCCACCTCATCACCCTAAATGTACAAAGCCTCAGAAATAAAATTTCTAACCTTCACGCCTGGCTCTCTCATAACCAGCCTGATATAACTGCAGTCTCCGAGACCTGGCTTAAACCCTCCATCAAAGACAACAAAATCCTCCCCCCAGGCTACCATATTATATGTAATGATAGACCTCATAGAAAAGGAGGTGGTGTAGCTATTATCTACCCCTCCACTCTCACCTTTACTCCATTGACCAACCCATTCCCAACTTTTGCCAATGGTGAAATGACTGCAGGCTTTTTAAAACTTAACAACTACAAATCCATTTGCATCAGTTCCATCTACATCCCACCTGGAGACAATACCAAAACACTAGAAGACATCGTCTCTTGTTTTAGCTTCAACATTAAAAATGAAACCTACATCCTCGGCAACATGAATATATTAACTAGGCCTTCTTTCTCTTAGATACCCCAACTCATTCAATCAACCTTTACAATTTCACCCAACTTATAAACCTTCCAACCAGGCCTTCGGTATCATCATAGATTGGATATTAACAACCCACCCCAACCATACTACTAATGCCGGTATAATACCAGACCCTCTAAGCGACCACCTACCAGCCTTCGTAGATCGCCTACCCTCTCACATAGAAAAACAACACCAATTCACCCAATCCTACAACCTAGCCTCCTTCAGGCCCGAAATCTTCTCAGAATGCCTTAAGATTGCTGACTGGTCTCCCCTAAGAAGCCTTCCACTAGATAACACTGTATCATATTTTAACCATACCTTCCTTACCCTACTAGATAAACTAGCCCCCTTCCAATCCAAATGCATCAGAACTAATCTCTGCCCCTGGCTATCCCAGGAAACTAAACAGACAATGAATCAATGAGACAAAAAGTGGGAACAGTACCAAAAACAGAAAAACCCCAGCACCCACCTAGAATTTAAACATCTACTTAACCTAGCCAAAAAAATGAATGACAAAAGATCGCAAAACCTATTACTGCAATCTGCAATCCAAGCACTCTACTAACCCAAAAAAATTCTGAACCTCCATCTGCTCAATTCTCAAGCCCGGTAATAAAGCCAACCTTTGCCCTGATCCTAAGCTCACCAGCCTTAAAACAGCCACAAAATTCAACACATTCTTTATAGATTGCATAGCTAAACCATCCTCCTCCTTCCCTAACCCCCCAACACAACCCCCTCACCCTGCCCCCCTAACCCCCACTCACCCTCCTTCTCCTCCCCTCTTCTCCTTTAGACCTGTCTCCACTATGCAGCAATGTCCCAGACAACCTTCCAGCAAATTTCCTTAAACTATTCGCTGAATCAATAGCCTATCCCATGTCTAGTCTTATAAATAGATCTATACAAGAATCCTATGTACCAACCATCTGGTGACATGCATTTATCATTCCTGTCCACAAAGGTGGTAAGAACAGAGACACAACCAACGTCAGGCCCATAGCTATACTCTCTCCTCTCTCTAAAATTCTAGAAAAAAACATCCACTCCCATCTCATGCCATACCTAAACCAGCACAACCTCCTCTCTCCTACCCAACATGGCTTCTGCCCAGGCCACAGCACCATGACATCCCTCCTTTCCTTTCTTGAGACAGTCATCCTAGCATGTGACAGTGGCAAATATGTATCATCACTGTTTCTAGACCTCTCAAAGGCATTCGATACCATCTCGCACTCTGTACTCCTGTCCCAACTCTCACGCTTGCACTGATCTCCCTCAACCTTAGCCTGGTTCTCCAGCTACCTTTCCATGCGCCAATAGGCTGTGCAATGGAAAGAGTCAACCTCCCCTTTCTTACCCACACCCACAGGAGTTCCACAAGGATCTGTACTGGGCCCACTCCTCTTTAACATATTCATCAACAACTTACACCACTCCATCCCTGACGCCTCAGTTATCCAATACGCAGATGACTCCACCATCATCTTCTCAGCCTCCAGCCTCTCAAAACTTCTACTCAAAACCCAAATAGCCTCCTCCAAAACAGAATCATGGATGCAATCCAATCACCTAGCCCTAAATGCTAACAAAACAAAACTAATGATTTTCACTCCTACCAAAAACTCCCAATTCAACAGAGACCTATTTTACATCAAAAGCCATAATAACACCCCTCTAGAAATCGTTCCCAGTACCACGCTACTTGGCATTACCATTGATGAAAACCTAAAATTCAACTCCCACATCCTGTCCGCAATCAAAAAAAAAAACACCAGAAAATCAGTCTCCTCTACAGACACAACTGCTACCTCACCCTCTCCTCCCGACAAACCCTCGCATCAACCTTCCTTCTCTCCTCTCTTTTGTACGGTGCTCCGCTATTCTCCAACCTACAACTTGGCCTTCATTCCAAACTCGAAGCTTATTACAACAAAATCTGCAAATTCACAACCAATTTTAAGAACTCTTCCCATCACTGCCACTCTCTACACACCCTCAACTGGCTAGAACTCCCCAACCACCTAATATACCTACAACTTACAACAGCCCACAAACTCATCTTCAAACCAACAGAATGCCCTTCTCTTGCCAAATCTCTAATACCCTACACACCCAGCTGCTCTCTGAGATCTGAAGGCCAAAATCTCGTACAAGTGCACAAACCCTTACATCCACCTGGCCAACTACTACTATCCTACATCATAGCCAAACTGTGGAACTCTCTAGCCCCCCACTACGTAACTTACCAAACCATAACAACTTCAAATCCATGCTTCTCTCCCATCTGTCTTCCAAATGGACATGTCCTTCACATGCTCCGACCTAAAACACCCCCACCACTAACTTCTCACCTATATCAAGTTATCTTTGCCCAAACCTAACGAAATGTCATAGTTTTTTGTCTGTATATCTTTCTTAAAAATATTATGCATGCAAGCCTCAGGCTTATCTTAAACATATTTTCAAACTGACATTCTCTTAAATGTAATGTAACATATATTTTATTGTAAAACTGATTTCTGTACAGTTTGTACTATGTAACTCATCTTGTCTATTGTAATGTTGTGACTTTCTGTATTTTGTAATGTTGTGACTTTCTGTATTTTATACTATGTACTGGAGCTTTTCTCCTCGGGTCTCCACTGAAAAAGGGCCACAAGCCCAGCTGGACTAACCCAGTTAACAAACAAACAAACAAACAAACAATAAATAAATAAATAAATATCCACCTATAGTGATGCTGAGCTAGGGGGTGGTGTTTGCCCTAAACCTATCTGTAGCAGGTTGGCTATAGCTATGTTGTGTGTGTATATGGTCTGATTGGCCACCATTATAGGGTGGGTTGGTTTGTTGCCTCAGAGATTGCAGACAAATGTGAAGATGGCCTTGTGATTAGCCTTGGTGGATGTGTCCAATTTGTACTCATAGTTAGCCTTACAGTACTCTACCTGTGGCATTATATGCTTGATCAGACAAAGGCTGACTTGATGACAAGTTGGTGCATGCTCCTGATTTGTCCTGTACAGCCAATATAGGGACCAAGTCTGTGGTTTGTATATTGCTGCTGTCTACCACAGACATTCAGCCTACCTTGAGGAGGTTGATGTTGTCCTGTCGGGTATTGCTGAGGCCATAAAGCTATGTAGGTGCCCACATAGTATTGTGTTGTGGGCCTGGACACATGTGCTAGTTCCAACATATGGGATACCCTTCATGTGGGCCTTGGCCATTTCACTTGCCTGTGTGGGGGACAGTACAGAGTTGTGGGGGCTACAGCTTCACAGACAGTAGGTGAAAATACCTCACAGGATAGGACATGTGGAAACAGCCCAACAACATGGGGGACAAAGCTCCAGATTTTGGTACAGATTATATGTCATTAGTGCTGTTATACACATGGAGGGTTGCTACATTGACAGGGTTTGTCTGGATATTCATTTACTGGGTGACTTGACATCTGGCAGTGATATGCCTTTGACATACCTCTCAACTGTCATGTTGTCTACAGACTGGCCAGCTGTTTGTCTATTGTGCTTGGTCTGTTCCTCGAACATCTGTTTTTGTGGGGTTGGAAGGATAATGTGAGGATTGGAGTCAGTATGTGCTTGATATCCATTGGTGTTCCTGACATCAAATCCTTCAGGGATGTTCTTTTACAACAACATGTGTAACACCAGCTACTGTTCCAGTTTGTACCACCATTATGTGTGATATGTTCTTCTTTCTAGCCCCCTGTCCCACAAGTATTCCATGCATTGTTCAGATGTCCTGCACTACAAGGTGCAGAGGTATGGTATATCATTAATTACCAACTGCACTCCAGTTATCATGCCAATGACCTGGCAGACTCTTGGCAATGGTATGCAGCAGTGGCCAGGGTTATGGGTCCACACCCTGGTAATTCTGTGGAATTCTGCACATATGACAGTTATGTATGTCTGGCCATTGTAAACAGACTGCCAAGACTGTGTAGCAGTGTTATGTGTATATGTTTGTTGGGCTGGGTAGGGAGAGTAGCAGATGTGAGTGCCATACATCCTTTACCTATCTGACTCTGCATGCTGGTACAGCTGCTGGCGGTCTATCAGGTCTGTATGCTTGTGGGGGCTGACTGTGACATGTCCTGTAACACCTCAGGATTCCCAGTACACTGTGACTTGGGGCAGTATATGTAGGGGTAATGTGTGAGTGGCAAACAGTATGTGGTTGCTCACACAGTATTATACTGTCTCATTCAGTTTGCTTACTGGTATGTCACTGTGACTGTGGTGCATTTGCTTGGGGGTATGCACTTGTACACCAGTGTCTGTTTTCCACCAGTGTTACATCCCTGTAGTGCCTGTTATATTTGCTAATGCATGTGTACAGCCCCAGAGCTGGAACTGGGTAGTGCTATGTCAGTCTGATTGTAGTTTGGACATTGCTCGGTTGCTCAGTGTAGTTTCACTAATGTTGTGTTATGTCCACATATTTGTAGGATGTTCATTTGTCTGGCCGATATCTTTGGTCTGGTCCCCATGACATGTATGCATGACACATCAATGGGATGATGTAGAGATTGAGGTTAGTAACTAAAGAGAAGCAAATGAGTCCTGGAATTGTGATATTCCAGTCGATATATGTTAGGACATACACTGTTACTACATGAACTTTCTCAGCTTATCTACTGATGTATTTTGGACATGTCCCTATTTTCAGGCCTTTGTCCCCCCACTTTGTCAGGCTTGGTCAAGAGTCATTGCACTAAGGGGTTCTGAGCATATCTCTCCACTGCCAGAATTTTCACAGAATGTCCAGACGTTTGGACTATACTTTTGTTCAGTTCCATAACGTATTTCTGTTTGTCTGGTAAATCACGGTGTTGACCCAAGAATTTATATCAGTAAATAAATGACATGACATTTCAGTTTTCATCCTCATATCCTTCAGTGATTGTCTGCTGAAACACACACTGTTGCTGTTAACCTCTTTTCATTTGTAACAGCGATTTTTGCAATATTTCCGTATATGTGGCCCATCCCCCCCCCTTTTCCAGCCTTTGTAAAGGTTCCTTGCACTAACAGGTTGAGAGGGGTGGTTCTGAGGTATAACTGCACTGCATGTTATATACATACATATATTTTATATATATATATATATATATATATATATATATATATATATATATATATATATATATATATCTATGGGTCCATGTCAGATGGACGAAAGCTCAGGTAAACGAAGACCACATCAACGAGATGACTTCGCCAACAGGATGAATCCCCAACAATGGTTAGTAGTGCAGACTGGGAGTTAGTCCCATTCCCTCACTGTAGTGTGATCTCGGAGTTGATATATTTAAGTAGGGGGTGTGTGGGTGTGCAGCCCTCCACATGGGGGGGTGCAGGGGGGCTTGCCCCTCTGCTATACATGTTTTAATGTGATTTTCAAGTGTATTACAGAAACGGGAATGTATTCCATTCCGCAATACATTGACTTACCATTGTCGGGGATTCGTCCTGTCGGCGAAGTCATCTCGTTGATGTGGTCTTTGTTTACCTGAGCTTTTGTCCATCTGACATGGACCCATATATATATATATATATATATATATATATATATATATATATATATATATATATGTATGTGTGTGTGTCTGTGTGTGTGTGTGTATATATATATATATATATATTTTTTTTTTCTTTTCTTTATATTTTTATATATGTATATTTATATTATGACTCTAATTTATATATGTTTCATCATATATATATATATATATATATATATATATATATATATATATATATATATATATATATATATATATATATACATATATGTGTGTGTGTGTGTGTGTTTGTGTGTGTGTGTGTGTGTGTGTGTGTGTGTGTGTGTGTGTGTGTGTGTGTGTGTGTGTGTGTGCTTATATACAATGCACTAAAGGTTCCACAAAGCTTTCTCCCTAATGTTGTATGCCTCTATTGCATGATATGTTTGAAAATGCAACATTAATTCATATAGCTCAAATGGTGTAGTAGTACATGTCTGTTACTGTAGTGTTCAGGGTCATGGATTCAACACTTAGGACTGCTGTTTTCTTTATTAATGTTAAATGACCTGAATGCAGGATATGTTTGTTAAAACACTATAATTCCCTATAGCTCACATGGTGTATTGGCATTTGCTGTGATCGTGGCATGACAGCATCCATCGTTTGAGACTTGGCATAGCTGACTATTTTGATGCCGGGCAGAACAGAGTCTGATGGATACAGACTGATTAAGGCACGTTTAAGCACATTATACTTACAATGTTATATTTAAGCAATAACCCACAGCTAGGTGTGGGTAATGCTGAAGTTACGCACGGTTGGTGTAGTTTGGTCCCAAGGGTGAAGCCCAAATGACCAAACAAAGCCATGGGTTATTGCTATTATTCAATGACATTATTTAAGAAAAACAATACTTACCTTTCTTATATAATGTCATTGTATCATGCCTCCATGCTACCCTTCCATGGTTTTTTGGTATCTTGGGGCATTTCTGATGTATTGCGCATGCATACTTACGCAGTACATCAGTGTTGGGCAGAGGTAGCAATGGAGATAGGGAGATCTCCATTGCTTTTTTTAACATATCTCAGTATGTTATACGAGTTGAAGAACTTGTATAACAAAGGGAGATATGTTAAAAAAGCAACATAGATTTTCCTTTCTCTATTGGAAGGAAGGTCTCCATTGCATTTTTTTATGATATCTTGCTATGTTATACAAGTTCTTCAACTCGTAACACATAGCAAAATATGTTAAAAAAAGCAATGAAGATCTTCATTTCTCTGTTGCTATCTCTACAGACAAAAAAAAAAAAAAAAAAATTGGAGATATACAAATGGAAAAAGTCCAGGCAACCGGACCTTTTTCCATTGGTATACTCTTGGATTTACAACGGGCACTCTGTTTCGGCTGTCCAATTAGTGTACTCATTTTTGTATGTTAATGGCCAGTCATTGTATAATATAAAATAAATATTTACATATACATTATAATTTTACATTTACCTTCCATCTCCTATGTGCTTTCATTACATTATATTCTTGTGAGACTATACTGTATGGAGGACTTGTGTTTATATGGGGGTTTCACATCTTTTCTACACTGACATTTCACTTTTGGAACTGCTACATTACCCTGGTTGACAAAAAATAGTTGCTACATAATTTAAGTTTATTAAAATAAGTTTAACACTATGTTCATATGAGGAAATACGTTGCCTGTTTTGGTACTTGAACCATGAACACCTGCATGTAAAACTGCAACTCTAACTACAACACTACCTTGATTTGCAAAGTTCATCTCTCTATTTTCATTTAGCTCCTATGGGATGTTTAAACTGTAATGTACACACCTACGTAGCTACACTTAAACATTCCTTAGGGCATTAAGAATAAGGATATATTATTATTATTTTTTAGGTTATATGGATGTGTATTATGGTCTTCTGACAACTACTTGGGACTGTATGTGACATAATGGCAATAATTGGGCTTTCAGGATTCTGTGCATGTTTTATGCTGATGCATGACATGTTCTCTATGGACTTTCTTATTTTTGTGGGGCTGTGCTTGTGCTTATTTACGTTTGGGGGATTTATCCCCTGTTAAGTGTGCATACCTCTGAACGTCTTAGAACAAGAAATCTGGACATAGCCATAAACAAAAGTGAGACAAAGGCCCAAAAATAGGGACAATTTTTAAATATTGCTCTTGCCAACTTAGAAAGTTGATAGAATAACAGGCTTTGCATTGGCATGAATTTTCTGAAGGGTATAATGTCTGAAACTCAAATGTCTCTCATTATTTTCCATCTTCAGTCTTTAATGATTTTCCACTAATTTGCCAGAAAACCATAATTTTATGAAAAGTGGACCAAAAATATGAGGCAGAATTCTGGACATTCTGCAAAAATCTGTATGGCTGAGAGGTATATATGTGTGCATTTGCACACATTTCCTGCTTCTGCGGGATGCAGAAGTGCTGTATGGCACTTTAGCAATAGAAGGGTGTGTCACAGAAGCTGTGACACACACTCTGTATTGCTTTCCTCTGGTCATTTTTATTTCAGTGTCCACGAACACTGAAATTATCTATTTTACATTTCAGTGTCTGCGGACACTGAGATACTGGAATAATATTAAAGCTAAGCTCTAATATTATGCCAGTATGGTTTAGAAAGTGCTGTACGGCACTTTCTGAGTGCAGGGTGTGTTTAGTGTCTGTGCACTGCTCGGACACACCCCCTGCGTTCATACACAGTTCATGTCCGTGTGGGTTAAACAGCAGTGCGCCTTCATGCATATGCAAGGCGCACTGCTGTTCTACACAGATGCAAACCACTCCATGCATGAATAGCACTATTCCTGCACGGAATTTAATGAATCCTGGGGTAAAATTAGAACCTTTATTACTATGTGCTGGCAATATCATAAGCCAATATGCAGTTTACATTACTGTGACGTGTTGAGATAGTTAGATCATATATATGTGTGTGTATGTGTTTGTATGATATACGTTAATATGCACGATATCAAGCATTAAGTTTCAATTTCTGGTTAAGAGGCAGATAAGTAAATAAAATGCATAAACAAATAAGTAATTGTTTTTTGACTTACACGAGAAGGAAAGAAGAACAGAATTTACAGCACATCTTTATTTCTTTATCCTGATAAAGTAATATTGTTCTAAGACCTACAGCACACACAAATATGTCACTCAACCTCTGAATATTAAAAATCACAGCAGTGACCTACAAAAAACAATTTAATGTTTAATATGGTGTGTAATGCACAGTGTCACTTACTTTTCATTTTTAAACATTGTATTAAATTCTGCTGTTAGATATTTTATTGGAGGATTTGCTAGTAAGATGCTATACACAACAAAACGGTCTTATGTATTAAGTAACCGATCTTAGGGAGACATTTAATGTAAATGGAAGATATGAGAAAGTATGACTTTTGCAGGCATAGTTCTCCTGCAGGTTAACAGACACCACATCCTTGAACATTATGGTAAGAGAACTGTTCCTATATGGTATACCTTTCTGTATAATAAAGGAAGAATTCTTTAATGTGTTAATCCACATACCTCTCAACCTCTTAGAGCAAGAAATCTGGACAAAGCCACAAATAAAAGTGGGACAAAGGCCCAAAAATAGGGACAATTTTTAAATATTGCTCTTACAATCTTAGTAATTTGATAGAATACCAGGTTTTGTGTTAGCACGAATTTTCTGAAGGCTATGATGCCTGAAACTCAAATGTCTGTCATTATTTTCTAACTTCAGTCTTTAATGATTTGCTGCTCATTTGCCAGAAAACCACAATTTTATGAAAATAGACCAAAAATATAAGGCAAAAATCTGGACATTCTGTGAAAAACTGTACAGTTGAGAGGCATGCCACTCATTACCACATTAACAGTGTGTGAGGTGAGAAAAAATGTCATTAAACCCAAGTGATTAGACACTGATATCGATATGCACAATTATAAAGAGCTATGTAGTGTTATAAAGAAAATATATCATCTTTAGTTAATAAGGCCAGTAATGAAGAACACTGTACCCTGGTAACCTATCTGCATAGCAGTTAGAATGTTACATTGGCAACATAGATTGGAGGCTTAGTTGCAATGTACTTCTGACAGCTTTGGGAGATCGAAGTAGTGGTTTCTTGGAAAATGGCATATCATGGTCAATTTGAGTGAAGCCACTTGAATAACTTAAAATAGCATTCACGCAACACCACTTCGGGCCCTTATGTGATGTCTTATACTTCAAACTGATAGGTAAACAGATCAGATAGTCTCCCTCCTTCCAAGGCTTCGGTATATTGGATAAACCTTGTCCACCCTTATATTGCCTTTTTAAGGCAATATCAATCTTCTAAAGTTGCCGACATAATAAATGGAATCCAGACAGCAATAATGTTTTGCTTCTCAATGTTAGGAGCCTTAACAATAAACTAGACACCCTTACAAGCACTATTTACTTGGGAAAACAATGATATATAAATTGTCAAAGAGACCTGAAGCACTTCATCTGTGCAGGGTTTTAACGCCCATCACTTGTATGGGCCCACTACATTAGACAAAGACACTAAAGGTGGAGGTGTCTGTATATGTTTAAAAACATCTCACCTCCATACTTGTTAGACAAAATAATTTAAATAGTTACATAGATGCATCTGTCACCCTCAAAAACAAATATAATAAAATAAATTCAAAAATAAACCACTATGATGGAACCTAATATAAACAGGCTCTATAATAAAAGAAAAATCTTGTTGCATGCAAAATAAATCTATCTCTCAAGATGCCAAAAACACTGTTGCTAAACTAAACATGGAACTCTGGATTCTGATCAAATCAAGCCAGATACGAGTTAAAATAGCCATCCAGGATAAAGATAACCACAAGCATTCTTTAACCCTGTTATAAATCTCCGAATCAATAGACAGCACTGTCTCTCTCTTCTACTTGTTATGCCATGAACTGGCACATAGGGGCAACAATAAGGGCAATAACTCATGCCTACAGTAGTTTAGAGTATCCAGTACATCTGCTGCATGCCTTTGGAATGTGTGACAAAAACACAGAGAATACCACTTCTATGGACGTCCTTCACTCCACATAAAGCAGAGTACTTATCTTCTCTAGTCAAATGTAAATTAGATGAATGGATGGGTAACCACAAGATTACCCCCAGTTTAGCACCACTGGTCCTCATGGATATGAGAAGCATACAGGTACCCCTGCAAATAATTGCTTGTCTTGTCCTTGAGTGTTAATTTTGGAAAGTAATAGATGCTAATAATTACCATGGGAATGAAAAGCTAGGAATTTTAAGAACATCCCCACTCAATAGACAAAGATCCTAAGTCAATTCCATTTTTGAGAGGGGCTGGCACTCTTCTTAACTCTCCTTGTCTCCAGTTTTAAAACTTATTGAGAGCAGGAGTTTAGGGGTGCAGCAGCTATCTATCTATCTATCTATCTATCTATCTATCTATCTATCTATCTATCTATCTATCTATCTATCTATCTAATCAGTCTGTCTATGTGTCCTATCAATCTATCTACATAAAAACTTTTGAACATGCAGAGAAAACAAACAGATGAACAAACAAACAGATGAACAAACAAACAAACAAACAAACAAACAAACAAACAAACAAACAAACAAACAAACAAACAAACAAACAAACAAACAAACAAACAGACACCAAGGTGATTAGCAGGCAGTAGAACTATGTCACTTGCTATTTTGGACCTGCATTTTCATGTGGTCCTTTGTTCTCCATTATTGTCGGAGAATGAAGTCACAATTTAAATGAAATGTGTTCAGCACTGTAGTTCAGGCTTTCTAAAATGTTCATTAACATGTGAACACAAATGTCTCAATATTTTAACTCACAAAGCTCACTGACGTATGTATTCTGAAAAGAAATTATTCCGAATGGCTTCTGATGTTATGAATTACAATAATGCACCTGTAGCTCCTGCACTGATATAGTTATCTAGCTATTTTAGTAATGTTTAAGGAATTCTTATCTGAAATTAAGTATTCATTTTGCTGAAACAAACAAGTAGGAAAAGTTTACAGTCTGAGAATCATGAACATTTAATTCAGTTCAGAATAGCCACATATGTGGAAATCATCTTTCTAATAGAAGTCCAGTCTCCAATGGTATCATGCTGAATTTGTTTACATGGACAAAAAAAAAAATAATCATTAATAAAATAAGAAGTTTTAAACCTGGAAAAAATATCTTAATGGTGCAATTTGCCCATGTATGTGTTAAACAGCCAGGCAAAAGAGCTGCTCCTATATCTTCAGACTTTGCTACTTGTGACTTGTTGTCCTTACTTTGGTTTAATAAAATTATTATGACCAGCTGCACAATTAATGTAAATAGAAAGGCATAAGTTGCAATGACTATAGCAAGTTATTAAAGCTACATACTTGAACAAAACATTTATTTATGACATATGATTAACTCAAACCACTTTTATCTTTGGAACTTGATACTTTCATTAATGACCGCAGTTCAAGAGCTAAGTTACTTGCATTTCAACTTAAATGTTTCATTGGGTTTAGCTACATATTTCAACTAGATCTACTATATATTTCACTTCATGATTTCCTGCTCATAAATAATATGAATTCAACTAAAATTTGAAGTTTTCAGCTTTGTTGATATTCTTCAGGATACAGCTTATGACAGGTGAAAAGTAAAATTTATAGGATTATACAGTTCTTGTGATTTAAATGTTTATATAAAGACATGTGAATAACACTTTTAACAAGTTATTAATAAAAAGTCAGTTAACTGAGAGTGTCCAGTGTGAGAGAGAAA
This sequence comes from Protopterus annectens, assembly GCF_019279795.1. Taxonomy (NCBI): domain Eukaryota; kingdom Metazoa; phylum Chordata; order Ceratodontiformes; family Protopteridae; genus Protopterus; species Protopterus annectens. The sequence goes on along the minus strand of NC_056735.1, from coordinate 757,003,643 downwards.
AATCATCTGGAAATTATTTGCTTACAGCTGGCTTTCAAACAACCATGTTTCATTTCTATTAAGTTTTTCTTTAGAACATGGAGGCCTTTGTGCATTTAAGTTTTCTAATATGGGGAACAGCTTATGTACTCTCATTGCTGAACAGGACTAGATTGAATTTCTTCATGAGTGCAATGATCAGTAGCTAATTGGCTAAAAATCTGCTTGTATGTTTAAACCTTAAAATCAGTTACAAAAATCTGTGTAAATTATAGGGTTTCTCAATGTCTCATGCCAATCATGATTCATAGGTGAACTACTTGAAAAAATGTCTATCAAGGCCAGTTCACAGAACTTAGGTGATTTCAACTACCATTCCATCATCTGGAACACCTATACAACCAATAGTAAGTATACGTAGTGTTCCCTGGATTTTGTATTTATTACCAACTCCCTATACCAGATTGTACACCTCTCCCTAAGGGTTACAAAAGTTCTTAACCTTGTTCTTATTAGCCTTGCCTGTGTCTGCACCCCAAAATATGCCATACCTTTTTGATCACCAAAAAGTGCAATAACTGTGTATATCACAGTCATGAGACTTTACCATTTCATACCATAATAGAGACTTCCCCTTTAAAACTGATTCAGTTGCCAGGGATCTGGTTGCAGTTATTTTCTCCCTCAGAACCAGCACCACTGCTCCTGAGTTGTGCTACATTTAGGGACTACTTCAAAACCAGCCTCCTATTGCTCACAGAAAACTTACATAAATGTCACTGTGCTCCCCTTCCTATCAAACCACTTGCCAACACTGTTCAGCTCCAAATACTACTCCCTTGGAACAGCTGCACTGAAGCATCTATTCTTGTATACCACAAATGTAATGGGGAGTTCAGAAATAAAGTGTTATGGTGGGATTGTTACATATATAAACTGGACAACAAAAGGAGAATAATTCTGGTCTTATATAAAATAACTTCCTTTCCTCACCATATAAAGGAATTTAAAACAGGCTTGCAAAAAATCTCATGTTTTATATTAATATTTTAAGTCTAGCTATAAACGCTGATTCTGTGGACATCATCATCATTCTTGCTGACACGTTCATCTCCAAATTTACCCTAAGAACTCCAACCTACAATCTCCCCAATATTCCCCTAATTCCTATCTCACCCTTTCACCTTTCTCACAGATGTTGTCTTATCTGTATAAAAGATCAAAGAAAACACCACTTCCACGGCTCTGGATGAGATACCTGGATGCCTCCTGTTAAGAACCTGTTATTGCTTTGCTCAGCCTCCCTTTTACCTGTTTAACTCCAGTCTGTGCAACAGTTGTGATTTGCAAACTGCCATTAGGGTTCCACTACACTAGGGTGGCCCCAAGACAGATCCATGTAATTACAAACTCATAAGTCTCACCTGTACAATTGCTAGGGTTTTTAAATATATCACACTAGACCTCATAAATCATGATATAGGGAACCTTCAGTCCCTTGATCCAAACCAATTGAGTCTGCTTTGTTAAAGGTATGTTCTGTATACTAAAACTAATTGTTTGATAGGACCATGGAAGTTATAGATACAAGCCATATCATCCTTACTTTTTATCTGGAGCTAGCAAAGGCCTTTGATGAAATTCCCCATGTAAACATTATCAACAAGCTTACACAGTTTAAAACTAATCCTTATGTTGTCCACGGAAAATACAACTGGCTTACTGAAAGGACTCACACAATAAGGGTTTAAGGTATCTCTTCTACACAAAAACATGCCATCAGTGAATTTTCCACAGGTTATATCCTTGGCTTCCTACTTTTTTGGCATCTACGTTTTTGATGTTAAGGCAGATCTTGATAATCTATTGTTCACTAAGCTTGCTAATGACTGCAAACTGGGTGCCATCAAATGCTTTTATAAAGGCATGCATATTCTTCAAAAAAAGCTGACAGGACAAATGCCTGGTGCACTGACCGTGGGTTTGAATGTAATGCAAAAAGATGCAGTGTGGTTTAATTTGGTGAGCAAGAAATTTCGCTTCATACTGTACCAAAGACAACCCCTTCCCTTAAAAATGACTCAATCATCAGGAATCTGGGTACCTTCATCAACAGGGAACTATGTTTTTGTCAGTCATATATCAGTCATAATCAGAAAAGTCTTCTACATCATGCGATTAATTTACAAAAGCATGTGTTTCTGGAGAAAGTAAGACCTAATCCGTTTTTATACTTTCCTCATAGAATCCACCATATTATGTAATGCTCCCTTCTGTAAGCAGATCTCTAAGCATATCATTTTACTCGACAGACCTAAAAGATTTCTGACCAAAAGTATTTCTGGTTTAAATTCACTTAGGTGCACACTGATAGACTAAAAGTCCTCTTGCTATATTCTGTCTCATATAGACTTCTTCAAGTTGGTCTCTGCTTGGCCACCAGAGCCATGAAGGACCCTGCCCTGCTCAATCTTCTACATCTACACAAAACAATTAGCACCACAAATGCCTGTGCCCAAGACTGACTTTCACCAACACACACATTAAATATGTTTGCTTGAAGGATTCCTAACCCAATAAATCTCTTAATTATGGAATATGTTTTTCTCTACACATTATACAATGCACCACACTGGTCACATTCAAAACTACTAATGACAAATACGGTAAATCATAGATTCCCTGGGTGGCAGTATGCCACTTCATGTAGGCGGAGGCTAATGCTTCCAGTTTTTATTGGGCTTCACTGGCTATGCTTCTCAATTGGCTGCAATTGGCATCTGGACTGTATACTTGGCATACAGCTTTGAACCTATAAAATACTAGCTTATTTAGTAGAATATAAAGAAGTAAGTATTTACTGTTTTAAGACTTGCTTAGACTTCCTCTCTGGACATCTGTAGGGAGGTTGATCTTAGGATTTGAGAAATGATTTTCTGCATCTTCTTATTTGAGCTAAATATTGTGTTAATGTTTATCCTGTTTTGCCTAAACTGTGTTACCAACTAACAAGTATCTGACTGTCGGTCTGTCTGTCTATCTATCTTTTGTATTAAAGCTGGAAATGGAAAAATGTTGGATCTAGGGAGGACACAACACTGACAACACTGCATTACTGAGAAGTTCTTGTGTGCAACATATTGCCACATGGTGACAGAGCAATGCATTTACATGTAGCAATGAACAAAGCAATAGAAAATCTGATGATCACAAAGTGTAATAACCATGGACCCTACAGTTTCGGTGAGAAAAGTGCTTTACTCATCTGATTAATATTTTTCTTAGAGTATGATCAGTATATTAAGAAGAAGACAAGTGAAAAAATAACTTTCTAATTCCATTTCTTTTAATACCAGTAAATCTCCAGTCTGCAGGTTAGGAACAAAATGTTGTATTTCCTTAAATATTTTACTACATCTTTCTCTCTCTCTCTCTCTCTCTCTCTCTCTCTCTCTCTCTCTCTCTCTCTCTATATATATATATATATATATGTATTTCATTCTATTTCATTTAAACAAAAGTACGCTTAAATGAATTTGACTTACCTGAGATGAATCCACTGAAGCTGCAGTAGAATGAACTGCTGAATTCCTTTCCCTGTGAAAGGAACTACTTGCCCGCCATGGTAACGAACAGAAATGGAGGAAAAGTAAGCCCACCAAAGTGGGGGGACTTTGCCCCCACACCCCCCACACACCTCCTACTTAAATATACCAGCTCTGAGATCACACTAAATGGACTAGAGGACAATGTTCACCATGGTGGCTATGTGGTTCCATTCACAGGGAAAGGAATTTGGCAGTCCATGTGTTCATTGTACTGCAGCTTTGTTGGATTCAGCTTAGGTAAGTCAAATTAATTTAACCGTACTTTTGTTTAAATGAAGTAGACCCATATATATATATATATATATATATATATATATATATATATATATATATATGTGTGTGTGTGTGGGTCTATTTCATATCATCAAATTTACAGTTTACTGAATTGCAAGCGAACGACTCCACTAACCCGAAACTGCAGTTCTTCAAATTTCCACTTTTCCGATGTCTGTTTCATCAACATATGTAGTGTAGTGCTGGTAGTGCAAGAAGTAAATGTATACAGTCTTTACGTTATTTCTCATACACCATACCAGTTGTGAAACATGACAGATGAGACAGTAACGTCAGATGTCTTCTTTATATGGTACGTTGTGTTTACAGCGGTTGTAGCTTTCAAGTGAAGATTGGAGTACAGTAGCAATAGGGAAATTTGCCCTTGCTGCCACTGTAGTGTGATCTCTGAGTTAGTATATAGATATATATATATATATATATATATATATATATATATATATATATATATATATATATATATAGGATGCAGGGGGGCTTGCTCCCTACATAACTATTGGAGAATGTGTGTGTTTTTTGTTGTATATTTCATGAAATTGTTTTTTGGGGATTTGTAGTTTGGAAAATTAATTGAGCCCAAGATTATATAAAGTGCCCAAGAAAAGCATTTACATCCTTTTTTAGCCTGTCCAAATATATTGTATATGGGAAAGAACCAACCATAGCATTATACAATGTTACAGCATATGTTTATAGGGATTCACTTTAGATAATTGAAATTTCAAAACATTGAACCTCTGAATAATGAAGACCAGAGGATCGAAGTATTGAAATATTGAACCAAGAAAATATAAACCCCCAAAATGTAAAAACTACTAATTTCACATCTTTGTAGGGGTGCAACCCCCCCCCCACACCCCACATGTATGGGGCTGTGCCCTCAAACCCCCTGATACTTAAATAAACCAACTCCGAGATCGCAAAACAGTGAAGAGAACGGTAATGTTCCCATTCCACACTGTATGGTGATCTCCATTGAAAAGGTTTGAGATTTCAAAACTTCAATCCTCTGGTCTTCGTTATTCAGAGGTTCGATGTTTTGAAATTTTAAGTATCCAAAGTGCACCAATTTATAGAGATGGTTGTGTGGTCTCTTACAAGAAATTAGGAGCCAAAGAGCCTCGTTAAATTGAGGTTTCGGGGTAAGTGGAGTCATTCACTTGTGATTCTATAAACTGAATTTGATGATAAAAAGTAGACCTATATATATATATATATATATATATATATATATATAGAGAGAGAGAGAGAGAGAGAGAGTCAAAAGCTGATAAACTTAGTGAAAGCAGGTGAATTAGCATGTTTAGGAAAATGCACACTCTGAAAAAATAAACAACACCAAGAACAGCTGGACAGCTGGATAGGAAAACATTTTCCTTTATTTGTTACCAAACACCACAAAGGATTAACTGCAGCCTAGGTTTCACTCAGAATTAGCTTTTTCAATGCTAACTGATTCTATGGAACCAGGTGATCTTTATATATAGTGAAGCATGTGACAAAGCCATATGACCATTTAAAAATACAAACAAAATGATGTTAGAATAATGAAGAAACATAACAACCATCACAAAATTAATTACGTTAAAATAATTGGAAGGTAGAAAGCTAGAAAAATCAATTCAGCCCAAGGTTATGCAAAGTACCCAAGAAAAGCATATACATCCTTTATTTCACATCCAAATATATTGTATATGGGAAAAAACAACCATAACAATATACAATGGAAATAAAAGTGGCTTTTGGAAGTTGCAGCATATCTTTATAGAGATGGTTGTGTGGTTTCTTACAAGGAATTAAGAGCCAAAGTGCCTAGAATGTTGTCAGCTTTAAGAATTGTCCAAAACATATTAATGGCATCTTTGATGATGAAGGCATTAGTTTCATTGGTAGTTGCAAATCAAACTTCTCCCATGGAATCTGGGTTTGAGTGACTAGTGTGTCCTGATAGCAAATGTGATTGCTCCATATTGTTGGCCCGTTGTTTTGTCACATTTACTTGGTGTGCGTTATATCCCCTCTGTAATAATCTAGTTTCCATAGATTGGATACAGTTTCAAAATAACTGCAGCCCCTCATTTATATGCCTGGACAAAAACCAAGTCATCATGTTCACATAAACATGTAAGTGCTTTCCTCTCTTCAGGAGTTAAATTATGTGAAAAATTCAAGAAAATATCATGCTGCTTAAGATCTCTCTCTCTCTCTCTCTATATATATATATATATATATATGTATATCTATATATATATATATATATATATATATATATATATATATATATATATATATCTGTATATCAGTTGTTGATTTGGAAGGTGGGATGTTCTTAGGACCCTTTTCAGCCATGACTCAGTTCAGAGGCATACACTTTATGCAATAAAGTTAAAAGATCCAATAAAATAATTTTTATTCTAAATAAAAGGAAATGTTTTAATAGCATGGTTTACGATATGTGATTGGCCATAAGAATAAGGTTAATACCATGGTTTACGATATGTGATCGGCCATAAGAATAATGTAACATACTTCATAGTCCTTAATACTGCTGTACGCACCTGAGGCATAAACAATGTGTATTGGTAGGCTGAAAAAATAATAATAATGGTACCTTACATTGCAGCTACCTATCCTTTCTAGTATAACCGACTTTACAATGTGTTCTCCTTTCAACAATATAACAACAAATGCTTAATTTCCCCTCAAAAAATAATAGACTAACTTTGCCAAAATATCCAGTGATACATTCTAGTTAATATAATACCTTTGTAACAGGATTTCTGGGGCATGTTGAGTTTCAGGCAATGTGTTGGGATATTGACTGTCTTCCTTAAAAGGGAAATAATCAGATTATTTCTTTGTTATCTTTACTAACAGCTCTATAATAATGTTCAAAATAATCTTTCTCAATAATTCTTTGGTAATATTAATTAGCAAATTGTTGTAGACCTTAAAAAAAGCTTTATAGCAAAATATTTTTTTCTTTCTCTTTAGTTTACTTTGAAGTCCTTTGTTCATTTCTGTTGATTTTTTCAGGAACTAAATGGATCAAAAGAGCTAGCCCATCTGATGACACTGCTTACTAGTTTTTATTTGCTTTATCTATTCTTTAATCCCCACATCTCCCCTTGGATTGAAGATAGAGCTTAAGTAGACTTAAGTTGCCAGAACATCTCTATGAGGAAATAGCCTGAAGCAAGTAGTGTACTGTGAGTTTTGCAGATGTCTCATTTTCCAAACACACTCTGTGAGGTATAAGTCGATAGCTTGATTAGCTAAACCTGACTGTTGGCTTTAACACTGAAAAATTCAAGAACTATTCAAAACCACATGCACATGAACAGACTTACACTGAGAATAAGGTTATTAATATTTCTTTTACAGCTCATATTTTGGTAAAGGACGAAGTAATGAATACATATTTGTAAAATACAGAAGCAGTGTCTATGTGCTTTTGCTGGCTTGGTTTTATGTTGCTAAAATAGAACAACTACTTAATTTGTTCCCTTGTATCTGCAAAAAGGATGAATTTAAATAAGGAAGTTCATTGAATTCTTTAACAATATGATCAATTTAAATAAATAATTTTAATTCTATACTAAAATTGGTCTAAAGTATGACTTCTTTGGGTGCTCATTAATTAGGTATTTTTATGAATGCATAAAAGTCGTCTGCATGGAATCATTGCTCATATTGTTTATTACACTTAACCTTCTGAAGAAAAGCAAAATATTCCCTCATCTGATATGCCTGAAATGCTGCACTTTGGTTGGAATGGAAAGGGAAATCTAAAAGCTATGTATGCATACATTACTTTTCAAAATATCTAATGTACCTTCTAAAATCCAGTGCATTGTGCCTTTTGCATCCGTAAAAATGTTGCAGTGAGGAATATGTTGCACAGGAATGTCTAAGTATAAACATAGTGAATTATTAAATATTGAAAAAACTCTAGAAATTTCTTTAAACAAGTGGTAACACAGAAGCATATTTGAGGAGTTCAGGATTACTCTGAGACGTTATCAAGAAAACAAGTTGTTTGACTGTGGATATGTTATACTCACTTTTATTTTAGTTTTCCATTTTATTATTTCTTATTTAATTGTACTGGTCTGGGGCCATTTTAAGCCTCAGTCATTGTAACAGTAAAAAGTATAATAAGTCGTTAACATAAATAAAATAATTAGCATGACAAGAACATCTGTACTGAATAAAGCACATTAGCATGAAGGAAAACATTTGCTGCAGGATAAATATTTGTAGTAGGAAACAGCATGCAAACAAATATGTATTACATGGAGTGTGCTGACTGTGCTATGAATTCGGAAAGAAGATAACTTTGTTATTGTGTGTGTCATGCATAAGAGCATTGCTAATAATGAACATTGCACTGCCACCAAGGTAGCAGGCAATGTAGAACTGCATTGCTAACATGCTGACTACCTCAAAACGTGTTAGTTTGCACTGCCACACAAACGACAAAGAATTGCAGAGCAGAAAGATTCTAGGGCTGTTTGTTGATTACAGGAGCACTCACCTTTGTGTGGCAGTACAAAGTATACTGCCTGCAGCTTATAAAGCTGTTAGTTCACTTGTCTATACTTTTTTAAAACTCTTAATAAATTGAGGCAGCTTAAGTTCACCATGTATTACAAAATAATATGATTATGTCTCTAGTCGTGACTCCAGTTTATTATGTGTTCAAGAAACAGATTTAAATCCATTTCTTGGTCACAAACTGGCTGTGCTTGATGATATGGTAATAATCCTCTGTATTGCAAACAAAAAAAAGAAAGGAGTGGTGTTGAATGAGTAAAAAGGTCGCAGCATTCAGATAGTTTACACCTTGAATAAATTCAAGTATAAAATCATGAAATGATATGAGGTAGGCAATGGGGAAGAAGTTGCAAAAGTGAGGTCATAGGGTCATACATAACTCAAGGAGTAGGTGTGAGTGATAAAAACACATGAGACTGGAGGTATGTAGTGAATCTGCATGATAGGAAATCCCATAGAATATACCCACAGAAAATAGAATTCCTTGTAGCAGGAGGTGGTGCAGAAAATGCAAAGAAGGAACAGACTGCCAGCCAGGGTACCTATGACAGTTAGTCAAGATGATCAGGGAGTTTGAATATACTGTATGATTCTGGATTTACTAAAATGAGCAGGGCAGGAAGTCCACAGGGCAGAGGTATTTTTGAAAATGCACTCCACAAGAAATAAGATGCAGGCTGATACCTAGATAAAATCAATGGTCCATCTTGTTTCAAGCAGAGTGGGGAGTCTGAGTGCAGGAACATAACACAACCTTTACTGAAGGGCAGTAAATTTAAAATGACAGTGTAGAATTCTCAAAATACAGAAACATTCCTACAATGGGACCAGGCCAAGCCCAGGGGAAGGATGGCCCCTCTGTTGTAGAAGGAAGTAGCAGTCCACAAAAATCACAAAAATTGATTGGCCAAAGAAGAGCCATAAAGACGATAGAGTGGACTATTGAGGATAAGAAAGAAATTGTGCATTGTTACTATTATGTAAAAAGCCCAGAATTTCCAGGCACAAGATATACAAAATAACAGAGAAATTAGAGGAAAGAAAAATACTTCCGGAGGAAAAACTGTCAGAAGCTTCAAATAAAAATTTGCGTTAATTAATACAACAGATTTTTGAAAAACAGTATATAGATCAAGAAACTTTGATCTGTTTGGAAAAAGAAGCATCTGAGGAAATGAAAAAATATAAACAACAAAACCTAGAGATATTTGAAAAATATTAAAAAGAAATATGGACATGGGAAAGAGAGATTTGATATGGTGCAATATTATAGAAAATGAGAAAGCCAAGTTAACTAATATAGAGAAGATAGTCTCAAAGATATTTGAAGAGAAATACAAGCAAAGGCATCCAGATATGGAACATTTCACAATAAAAAAAATAATAGCACAAAGATGTAATGTGGAAAAGAAGATTAGTAAAGCAGAAGTTGAACAAATAGAAGTTGAAGTTATGGAGTGCCTGTGAAGTGAAGGATTTAATGAAGAAGGTCTAACACAGTCTACATCATAGCATGATGGAGTGAGTCCCCAGAACAAGGAAGAGCAAGAAGATCAGGAGACATGTGAAGAAGAAATATGGACAGGGGAAAGGAAAAGAGATTTAATATGGTGTAATATTTATGCAAAGGAGAGAGGAAAACTAACCAATACAAAAAGAGTAGCACCAAAGATATTTGAAGAGAAATACAGACAAAGGAATTCAGATATGGAAAACTTTACAATACAAAAAATAAGGAGATTAAGAGGAAAAGTAGAAAAAGAGATCAGTAATGGAGAAGTCAAAGAAATAGAAACTGAGGTTATGGAGCAGCTGTAAAGAGAAGGATTCAGTGTAGAAAATCGAATGCAGAAAGCACCACAACAGGATAGGTTCATAGGTTCATAGGTGTGTACTAGGCTAATGGCCCTGGAGCCTATATAAGCCTAGCCTAAGAAGATTTCCTGGCATCATAGGTTCATAGGTTGGTACTAGGCAATCAGCCCTAGGGCCTATACAAGCCTAGCCATAACAATTCCCTGGCTATTTCTTCTCACACTATTTACTTCCCTAGCAGGGTGACTGGCGTGCTCCCAGGGGTGAATTTCCTTTCTCCCATCCAGTCGTCAAGGTTCCTTTTGAAGAGGGCCAAAGAGGCACTCTGCTTGACATGTATGGGCAATCTATTCCAGAGTCTGGGGAGTCTCGGGGTCAGGAACCTATCCCTCCAGCATGTTTTGTTTATTGTGATGACAAGGTTTAGATCCCTGGAGTGTGTGGCTCTGAGGGATGGGATTTCTTTAACTGTAGCATGTCCAACAGCTCTGGGTTTGACATGGCCTTGTATGTTAAGCAGAGAGCGCCTCTGAGTAGACGATATGCGACAGAGTATAGCTGGAGTTTTTTAAGGTGGTCAGCATAGGGCATCTGCTTTAGGCCTGTGATTCTTTTAGTGAGGTATTTCTGCGGCCTTTCCAGTTGTTGCAGATGTCTTGAGAGGTACATACCAAACGAGGCATTGTATTCTATAATGGGTCTAATGAGGGATGAGTGCAGTGGGACAATGACCTCCTTTTTTCTGGATGAAAAGCCCTTAGTGATGAGGTGTGCCACATAGAAGGATTTCCTGACTGTTGTGGTGATGTGGTTATCGAAGTTGAGACCACTGTCCACCTGTGTCCCTAAGTCTCTTATCACACTTTCAGTGTTTAGTGTACTGCCACCTATATGGTAATTCACGAATACATGTTTTTTTCCCAAAGGGGATAACTATACATTTCTTGGCATTGAGCTTGAGCCCATGGCTCTGGCACCAAGCATCTGTTTCTGTAAGGCCCTTTTGTAGAGTATCCACATCATTTGGGGATTCAATAATGGCTCCCAGTTTGCAGTCATCTGCAAACTTTGTTAGCCAGAGTCCCTTAGTGTTGGCCTGTACTTCAGAGAAGTAGATGTCAAACAAGAGCGGTCCCAGGACTGAACCCTGAGGTACTCCACTTTGTCACTTGTCTGGAGCTGGATTTGGAGTCGGCTACGTTTACAGTGTGGGTTTTATCAGTAAGCCAGTTAGCAACCCATCGGGTGACGTAGGGATTAATGCCCAGTTTAGTAAGTTTATCTATGATTCCAGAGTGGGGGTGGTGTCAAAGGCCTTGGCAAGGTCTAGATAGGCTGTGTGGACCACCTTACCCTTGTCCATGGCTCTGGAGAGTGATTCGAAGAAGTCAGTCAGGTTCAGGAGACAAGATCGGCCCTTCACGAACCCAAACTGGGTGGGGTCCAGTGTTTGAAGGTTGCCAATGTCTTTGTTTATAAGTTCCATGATAATACGCTCCATGACCTTGCAGATAAGGCTTGTCAGACTAATGGGACGGTAGTTTCCGGGATCCAAGGTGGATCCCCCCTTGTGGAGTGGGATAACTGTAGCTCTGTGCCACTCAGTGGGCACGAAACCTGAGGTGAGGCTATGATTAAACATGACACTTAAGTGAGGTGCCAGTTCATATTGTAGTTCATGTAGTACACAGCCCGGGATGTCATCTGGTCCCATGGATGCTGTATTCTTAGCTTTGGAGAGTGCGTTTTTTTACCTGTGTGGCCGTTATTACTGGAATTTGGCAATCTTCCGGTATTGAGATGGGCCATTTAGGGGGTGAGAGGGGGGTGAAGTTGGCACTGAATCGATCTGCCAGGATATTGGCAATATCCTTGGGATCAGTATAATTAATGCCATTCTGTTTTAGCTCAGAGCAGATATGAGCATTGCCATTTAGATTCTTGACATAGTTATAGAATGTCTTGTGGTTGTCTTTGGAATCTTTGGCAATTTTATTTTTGTAACTAGCTTGGGAGGATTTTATGAGGGATCTCAGTTTCTTACTGAGGCTGGTAAGGGAGTTTTTTGCATCCTGGGATTTTCCTCTTTTCTGCAACAGTTTCTTCCTTTTGTTTTAAAGTTTGTTTATGGCAGGGGACCACCAGATTGGCTTCCTTTTTTTGGATGAGAGCATCTTGGTTCTATACGGGATGGCACGATTCATGCATGAGTGGATGTGCTCGTACAGTGCCTTAGTGTAGGATTCAGCAGTTGAACGTTCAGTTCCTGTCTGCATGGGTGTCATGAAGTTTGCCACTTCTGACTTGAGTAGCATGAAGTTGGCTTTGGAGAAGTTTTTTATGGAGCTTTCCTTACTGAGGGGTGGGGGTGGGATGTGGATGCTAAGGGTGATTTGCTTATGGTCAGACCTGACTAACGAGGGGGTGACCATAGGTGTGGATCATCTATTTCCCATGTTGGTAATGACCTGGTCTAGGATATTGGAGCCCCTGGTGGGACTATGGATTAGTTGAACCAGGGCGTTGGAATTTATGAATTCCAAGAACCGTTGGGCAAAGGTGTTGGTACATGAGTAGTTTTCCCAGTTAATGGCAGGGTAGTTAAAATCACCCAGTATTAGGGTGTTTGGTTCTATCTTAATATTTTCCAGTATGTTTAGAAATGTGTAGTGAGAATCTTGGGGTATGGTGGGGGATCTGTAGCAAGCAACAATTTGGATTGCAGTCTTACCTAGTGTTGGTTGCACCTGGAGAATTTCAGATGTATTGTGTTGGGCAACTAGCCTGGTGGTGTGAATATCCTTGGTGAATATTGACACTCCTCCACCTTTAGTGTTTTGGTCCTGGTTTGGTGGCCGAAAAGTGTGGTAAGAGTTGTAGCCTGGTATTGGAGCCTTGAACCAGGTCTCAGTTACTGCACAGATATCTATGTTCTTCATTCTTAGGAGTGCCTCGAGAGAGTGCATTTTTGAGGTCTAGACTTCTAGCATTGAGTAGCATTACCTTCAGATTTTGCATGCTTGTACCTGTTACGGTGGTGGTTTTGTCCTTTGAACTTTGCCTAAAAAAGGCACTTTAGGGGTGGCAAGAACCTTAGCCAGTAACCTGAATCCGAGGGGAGACAGGTGCAGACCATCTCTGGCAAAGCATCGTGGTCTGTTGATCATGTCATCCCAGGCAGACAGATACTGGATCCCCTTTGAATGACACCAGAATCATTTTGTCCTTATATTGTGGTATCATTCTGGGTGAAGGCAGGATGCTACTCAGGGCTAGGGTCATACCTGCCTGGGCCACATGATCCGAGAGCTCTTCCATGTCTCTTTTCATGTAGTCCAGGGAGGTGCGTCTCAAGTCATTCACTCCAACATGGACAATGACAGAGTCATATTTGTACTTGTTATGGAGTGACTTGAGTGCATGCATTATGTGACGGATCCTGGCACCCGACAGGCAGCTGACTGTAATTTTCTCCTTGTTCAACCTGGTGAGTGGGACATCAGTGTGCCGGACTATAGAGTCACCTATGACTAAAGTGTTAGGTACATTGTCTTGCCTTAGGGGCTGTTGCTGGGTGGCACAGTGGTGTTGTGAACTATGTGACACTTTGGTTGTGATTGGTGTTTGTTTGCATTTCAGCTTCAGAGGTCCTTGTTGCTTGGGCAGGTTACAGTTAAGGGCCTCTGCATATGTGGATTTAGTGTTGCTATATGTGGGTGTTGGTGGTGTGGGTTTAGAAGGGCTATGTGTTGCTTGAGGTGTAGTGCGGGTGTTAACCTTCTCCTCTTGACTGTCTAGCACAATCTTGGTTGGAGAGAGCTTTGCTTCCATTTTGGCTATGTAAGTGCATCTCTCACAGGTTGTAGTGTTGGGTGGTAGGAGGAGAGGGCTGTCTGTGTACATGAGGCAATTGCTGCATTGCCCCAGTATGCCCAGATTCACCTGGTGGACAGGAGAAATCACTGGAAGCTGACCCTTGGACATGCCTGGTTTGGTGCTTTTTTTTTTTTTTTTTGGTAAAATACAGGATCTGTTTTCCCTTACCTTAGCAAAGTACTTTGCAATTATAGGCTGTTTAGTGCCTACTATTAATTTCTCCTTATTAACAAGGAGAGTTGAGTGCTTGTATCAGTTTAAGGCTTCCTAGTGCTTTCCAGCAGGTATTAGAGAAAGTGCTAGTCACAGGGATACTTAAAGGTAAGATGAAAAAAATGCACACTGTAGTGTGCACTAGAGAAGTTAGATGTGAAAGTAGGTAACTTAAGTTTTACCTGTTTAAAAAGTTAAGGTTTAGTGGAGAGTTACTATTTTTAAAACAGCAAGATGGATTGAAAGGGGTGGTCACTTTTGTATTCTGGTACTATGGAACACAGTAGGATGGCCAATAAATTTAAATAGTTGAAGGTGAGGGATTTCAAAAATGATGATTTTGTGATTACTCACACAAGCCAGTGAAAGTAGAGAGGAAATGAGATATATGATCAGATTAACATAAGAGGCAGGCAACTAGAAAGACAGTGGTATTTAACAAGACAACTGTAACTGGGTGGGAGGGAAAGAAAAAAATTCTGCCTGACTCAGAAGACAGAGAGCTGTGGTCTCTTTTGAAGTTTTAATATGCTGTTAAAGCAGAATGCAAGTAAAACACAAGGTAAAGAAAACAAACCACAGTATTCAAAATATAGAAAGGCAATAAAGTAATACAAAATACAAAAAATAAAAGCAAACTAACCTTTCCTTCACAGCAAAGTGTAGCCGAGTCTGGATGAGCCTTTCTGGCTTTCATGCTGCCCAAAGTTAGTTTTTAGTACCCCTGTCAAGCAAGGCCACTGAAGTGATCCCCGGGATGAAATTCCTATTGCCCATCCACTCGTCAAGATTTCTCTTAAAGAGGGCCAATGAAGTACTCTGCTTGATGTGAATGGGAAGTTTGTTCCGCAGTATGGGAAGTCTTTGATTTAGGAACCTGTTCCTCCAGCATGTTCTGTTTATTGTGGTAATGAGATTTAGGTCCCTGGAGCATGTGGTACGGAGGGTTTGGGATTTCTTTAGGTGCAGCATATCTAGCAGCTCTGGGTCAGACATAGCTTTGTAGGTCAAGCAGAGATTGCCTCTAAGTAAGCTATAAGAGACAGAGTATAGCTAGAGTTTTGTTAGTCTGTCTGTATAGGGCATGTGTCTAAGGCCTAGGATCCTCTTAGTGAGGTATTTTTGTGGCTTTTCCAGTTGCTGTAGGTGTCTAGTGAGATACATACCAAATGAGGCGTTGTATTCTATAATAGGTCTAATGAGGGACGAGTAGAGAGGGATTATGACCTCTTTCTTCCTGGATAAGAAACCTTTTGTAATGAGATGTGCCACATAGAAGGACTTTCTGACTACAGTGGCAATGTGGTTATCAAAGGAGAGCTTGCTGTCAACCTGTGTCCCCAGGTCTCTTATCACACCTTCGGTGTTTAGTGGACTACTGCCTATGTGGTAGTTCATGGGCACTGAATTTTTCCCAAAGGGAATGACACTGCACTTTTTGGCATTGAGCTTAAGGCCATGGTTCTGGCACCAGTCATTGGTGTCAGTGAGGCCTTTTTGTAGAATGTCTACATCAGTTGGAGAATCAATAATGGCTCCCAGTTTGCAATCATCTGCAAACATGGTCAGCCACAGTCCCTTTGTGTTGGCTTGAACTTCAGAGAAGTAGATGCCAAACAGGAGAGGACCTAGGACTGCTCCCTGTGGGACACCACTTGTAACTGGTTGGTAGTCAGATTTGAAGTCCGCTACTTGCACAGTGTGGGTTCTATCAGTGAGCCATTTGTCAACCCATCTTATGACATAGGGGTTTATGCCTAGTTTAGTGAGTCTATCTATGATTCCTGAATGAGGGATGGTGTCGAAGGCCTTGGCAAGATCTAGGTAGGCTGTGTGAACTACCTTGCCTTCATCCACAGCTCTGGTGACAGACTCGAAGAAGTCTATCTGGTTGAGCAGGCATGATCTACCTTTCACAAACCCAAACTGCGTGGGGTCCAGACTTTGGAGATTCCCTATGTCCTTATTTATAAGGTCCATGATGATGCACTCCATAGCCTTACATATCAGACTCATCAGGCTAATGGGGCGGTAGTTCCCAGGGTTTGTAGTTGCTCCCCCTTTGTGGAGTGGGATGACCATAGCAGTGCTCCATTCGATAGGAACAAAGCCTGAAATGAGGCTGTGCTTGAACAGGGTACTCAGGTGTGGTGCCAGTTCATTTTGTAATTCATGTAGAACACAGCCAGGGATATTATCAGGTCCCATGGAAGCTGTATTCTTGGCTTTGGACAGTGCATTTTTAAGCTGTGTAGCCATGATAATAAGGACTTGGCATTCCTCAGGTATTGTTATAGGCCCTTTAGGGGGTGAAAGGGGGTTAAAGTTTGCACTGAACCTGTTGGCCAATATGTTGGCAATATCAGTTGGTTCTGTATATGTTTTGCCATTGTGCTGTAACTCAGAGCAGATCTGAATATTGTCATGTAGATTCTTGACATAACTATAGAATGCCTTGTGGTTGTCTTTATAATCAGCAGCAATTTTGTTTTCATAGCTAGCTTTTGAGGATTTGATGATAGATCTAATTTTTTTGCTGAGGCTGACAAGGGAGTTTTTCCAGTCTTGGGATTTCATCCTTTTCTGCAACAGTTTTTTCCTTCTGTTGTAGAGTTTGTTTATGGTAGGGGACCACCAGATTGGCTTCCTTTTTTTGGAGGAGGGCATCTTAGTTCTGTTTGGTATGGCTCGTTTCATGCACTTGTGTATGTGCTCATACAGTGCATTGGTGGATGATTCAGTCATGCACCTATTTTCCATTTGCATGGGTGTTGTGAAGTTAGTCACCTCTGTTTTTAGAAGTCCAAAATTGGCTTTGGCGAAGTTTTTTACAGTGGTTTCCTTTGGGGGGGGGGTGAGAGTGGGTTGCGGATATCCATGATGATTAGCTTGTGGTCAGATCTAACCAGGGATGAGTTGATTACTAGTGTAGAGCAATGGTTACCCATGTTAGTAATGACCAGGTCAGGGATGTTTCTACCCTTGGTGGGGGTAAGAATGAGTTGGTCCAGGGCGTTGGAATTAATAAATTCCAGAAAACGTTGAGCAATTGTGTTGGTACATGAGTAATTTTCCCAGTTAATGGAGGGGTAGTTAAAGTCTCCCAGTATAAGGGTATTGGGTTATACCCTAATGTTTTCCAGTGTGTTTAGGAATGTGGAGTGGGAGTCTTCGGACATGGTGGGGGATCTATAGCAGGCTACAACCTGGACTGCAGTTTTATCCAGTGTTAGTTGTACCGGAAGTATCTCTGATCTGTTATGTTGGGCTACTAGTCTGGAGGTGTCCATATCCTTTATGAATATGGATACACCACCACCTTTAGTGCTTCAGTCCAGGTTTAGGAGCCGAAAGGTCTGGCATGAATTATAGTCTGGTAGTGCTGGAGTGATCTCCAGAGCCTTGAACCAGGTCTCGGTCACTGGACAGATGTTGATATTCTCCATTTTAAGGAGTGGTTCGAGCGAGTACATTTTGAGATTTAGACTTCTAGTGTTGAGTAGCATTACCCTTACATTTTGTTTGCTTGTAGCTGTTATGGTGGTAATTTTGTCTTCAGGACATTGCCTAAAAAAGGCACTATAAGGGTGCAATGGATATCCAAATTAAGGGGAAACCAGTGGAACAGGAAGCAATTGGTCAGGTGCCATATCAAGATATTTTGGAGCCTTCCACAAGAAACCAGCATAAACGTTCACTTGAAGCTAGACAGCAAGGAAAGGAACAGGAAACTGTGGAAACTCTGATGCAGTCAATGTTGAGGAGTGATAGGCCAGTGTGTTCCCGTATGACAGAGCAACAGATGACACAGGATGAAATTGAAGAGAATGTGCCACAGGAAGATGCTATAGAACTTTCTATAGAATTCCCACAGGAAATGGAAAACAAGGGATGTGCCTTCAGTTTGGAAGAAAATGAGCTAAGAGAGGAGTTGCTTGATTTTAATGGACATGGATAGATATATTAAGATCAATGAGAGAAGTAGACTGCAGAAGGCCAATAAAACCCAAAAAGTCAGAAGTCTGACAAAACAAATGAACACAATAATTAGGACTATCCATAGAGATCCATGCAATATAATAGAAGTAAACAGGATATATTACTGTGTAGCTAAATTAATAATAGATAAAGTTCTACCTCAAGAACACAGGGTAGTGAAGGAAAGGAAGGGGAGAAATCGAATGCCATCATGGAAGTATCAAATAGAGAAAATTATAAAGCAATTAAGACAAGAAGTGTCACTGTTAGAAGATTATAGAAGAGGGAACAGATCAACAAAAATACTAAGAAAGATAGACATAATAAAAGCAATGCACATATTAGAACATATCAGGATCTATCATGCACTATCACAAATAACAAGCTAAACATCTCAGCACAGGTGAAAAAACTTAGAAGATACGCAGATAAATATAAAGGAAAAGTACAAAATAAGCAATTTGTTGATGACTCAAAAAAGTTTTACAGAGAATTGGAAAAGAAGGTGAAAGGAATTGAAAAAAGAAGAAATAGATATATTTTGGAAAAGTATTTATGAAGATCCTGTGGAACGTAACAAAGAAGCTAAACGGATAGAAGTAAAAGAAAGAATAAGAAGTTTAAAGGTATAGGATATGAAATGGGATGAAGTAACAGCCAGAGAAATTGAAACAAAGTTAGGAAAAGCCTCTAACTGGAAAACTTTAGGCCCTGATGCAGTACCTAACTTCTGGCTAAAAGTATTAACATCTTTGCATGAAGGTTTAGCAATGAGTACAAACTATTTATATGCACAATCTGAACAGACACCAACCTGGCAAACAACAAGAAAAACAATGCTCCTACTTAATAGTGAAACTATAAGCTACCCTAAAAAATAGAGACCAATAACTTGCCTTCCGACGATGTATAAACTGTACACTGTAATTGATGCTGACAGAGTTTATAGTCATTTAGAAGAAAACTCAGTTATGGCAGTGGAACAAAAAAGCAATAAAAGAAAATCATATGGAACAAGGGATCATTTGTTGTTAAATAAAGTCATAGTGGAGAACTGTAATGAGGGGAAGAACCTAAGTATAGCATGGCTTGACTATAAAAAAGCATTTGATAGTATCCCACATTCATGGATAAAAGAGTGCTTAAAAATGTATAAGATACACCCTACACTGATCAACTACATTACAGTGACCATGAAACAGTGGCAGACCACTTTGCAATTAAGCCATGAAAAAGGACAAATTATTATTCCATAGATAAAAATTAAAAGGGGGATTTTCCAGGGTGACTCTCTATTCTGTCTTGCCCTTAACCCATTAAGCTGTCTATGTAACAGCTTATACCATTGCTATAATTTGGTAATAGTGTAAAGACTTCTCATCTTCTCTTTGTCGATGATTTAAAACTGTATAGCTCATCAGATGAGGAACTGAAAGCACAACTGCAAGTTGTCAAAACTTTTTCAGATGGTATAAAAATGTCATTTGGTCTTGATAAATGTACAAAAGCAACCTTTAAAGCAGGAAAACTGCAACACCAAAAAAGATCAATTTGGGACATGAATGTGACATAAAAGAACTTGAGCAAGAGGGAGTGTATACATATTTAGCAATTTATGAAAGATCAACAATAAAACATGAACAAATGTGAATAAAACTTAGTGAGGAATACTTTAGAAGACTGAAATTAATCCTGAAAACAGCATTGACATCTAGGAACAAAATTCAAGCTATAAACCAATTTGCTTTTCCTGTCCTAACTTACAGTTTTGGAGTAACTGACTGGCCCCAAAACTTATTGTATAGATTAGACAGGAAAACAAGAAGGATGCTTCATGCTCACCAAATGATTTATAAAAATCAGTGCATACCAAGATTATACATTCCCCATTCTGAAGGAGGGATGGACCTCCTTGAAACTGATTACATCTGAAATCATTGGACTCCACACATATCTGCTGACCTCACAAGACCCACACGTAGTGAAAGTTTTGAAAGATGAGGAGTATAAATCTAAAATGACTTCTCTGCTTAGTCAAGCAGAAGCATATCAGCATCAAACAGGAATGGAAATCAAACCAGACATAGATAAAAATCAGGTAGCAACTGAATGTGCCAAAACACAAAAGAAAACAAAAGTAAAAATATAAGGTGAAGGATCAGATGAGAAGGCAAGAAATATAGAAAATGCATAAATATAATTGCAAGTATAGAAAACTTCTGGAAGAACCTCATGTTGATAAGGAATGAATGCAGGAATGGTTAAGGAGAGGCAAATTCAAATTAAATGCCCTTTAAACTAATTGCCAGACTTAATCCTAAATGAAATACTGCTCTTAAAGCATAGGAATTAGTTCTAAACTTTCTACTGTGATTTACACCACTAATAACTCAACAAGATTCTCACCCTCCATTAATTTTGAGAAAGTCTGTGTTTCATTTAGAACTGATTTACTATATCTCAAGGAGACTACTATTATATATAGTTACAGTTTTGCGGCTTTTACATTATTATTTGTTGTATAGTTTTTAGCTTTTTCTTTCTAGTTCATGTTGTATGATCTTTGTTAGCAATTTAAAATTATATTTGAATAAATATAATGATACAAAAAGCTATTTATATATGCTAAATAACTCTGAGACTACACATCCAAAAAGAGTGGAACAACTGGTTTCTCTTGAAACAAATTATTTTCCTTCCATTGTAGTTTGGGTCTATATTAGAATGCCGACAGTGCAGAAGAGGGAACACCCTTACGTTGATAAAGCTCAACCGAAACAACTAAATCTTGAATGGCCAGAACAGCGATTTTTTCCCCATGGTAAAAAATTGCTGGGCCAACAAAAAAAAAAAAAAACAAACAAACCGACAGACAAAATAAACTTAAATATACCAATTCTGAGATCACACTATAGTGGAGGAAACGGCAAAATCCCGACAATGGTACAGCGATTTTTTTTCCCTGGGAAAAAAAATCACTGGTCTGGCCATTCGAGATTTAGTCGTTTTGGTTATGCTGAGTCGATGTGAGGGCATTCGCTCTTCTGCCCTGTCGATGTTCTGATATAGACACTGTAGTTCAGTGACATCAGAAGCATGTGATGTTTTCTTTTTTACATTCACCTTTTTGTAAATTGTGATTGTTGGCAACTGTCAAACTTTTTGTATATTGTTTTTAAATCTTTTAAACATTTTTGTAATCTTTTTGTACTATTGTTATGGAGCTTATCTCCCCAGGACTCCGCTGAAAATGGGCTACTTGCCCAGCCGGACTCTACCTGGTTAACAAATGTAAAATAAATAAATAAATAAATAAATAAATAATTAAATAAATAAATAAAATAAACCTTAATGGACTGGGGGATTCATATACTTGGTGACAATAGGATGATTCATACATTGGAATTGCCTTAGTGTGAGACCACATACAATGAGATAATGATAGTGGACAGGGACAGTACACACTTTACACCCTCTACCCTGTCAGTCAATTTGCTCCAATGTCTGGGCACAGTGTAGCTAGCAATATGCATATTTGTAACATTATTTGCCCATTAAGGTACTAAAGCATGCAGTATCAGATTTTAATGTGAATCACTTGCTGAAGTGTTGTTAAAAGCAAAATTTGTAGCCCACAGGACAGAGATATTTGCCTCTCTTAGAGAGAGATTTTTCAGAGCAAGAGTGGAGGCCTTTGAAAGAACTTGAACCAGAAGAAGTTGTGGAATACTAGTTGATACCTTTGGAATACAGTAGGTCTTTATTTAAACAGTGATGTACTCATTCAGTCTATGCCTGGAAAAGGTCAGTTTTTATTAGAATACAAGTCCAGTAAACAAATGTAGATAAAATAAAACAACATAAATAAAAATGAAATTAATTATAGATGATTAAGTCAGTTTGATAAGGGCAGCAATACCTGCAAACTTTCAGGAATATTGACATTTCATTAAGAGATTGATACATCCACAACTGGAATGTTGCTTGTTTTCATTTTGCACTGAAAGTGAACTTTTATTTTAGGATTTTGAACTGTAAGCAAACTGCACTTAAGCGAAAGAGATTTTCTCCAGAGAATGTCTTATGTTGCAATGGTTTTGTGTGTTTTCTCTCGCTTGCACATATGTGCATATAATTATACCTGTAATTTCCAAACACAGTTTTCATTAGCAATAGCAACCAAAACCTGCTGAATCAGAATCTTTTAAAACAAAAAATGGACTTTAACATTGGTCCTGCAAAGTAGCAGAACCATATTTTGGTGTTCTTTTCTGTCAATGAACTGATTCGATAGGGTTTAGGCAACATTTCATGCCTCAACCAAAATCCTTTCAGGAAAAGCTAATGACAACCGTGTGTGTGTGTGTGTGTGTGTGTGTGTGTGTGTGTGTGTGTGTGTGTGTGTGTGTGTGTGTGTGTGTGTGTGTGTGTGTGTGTGTGTTGTGTGTGTGTGTGTGTGTGTGTGTGTGTGTGTGTGTGTGTGTGTGTGTGTGTGTGTGTGTGTGTGTGTGTGTGTGTGTGTATGTGTTTGTGTGCAGCCCTTAGTTAATTTCTTGGATGTGTGTCATGTCATTCCAAGTAATGCTGATGGAATTGCTCAGCTATAACATGCTGGGTAACGTAACACATCACCATTAACTTGTACTTCAGGCCCCAGACTGTTATTTTTCATACCATTCATCTGCAGTAGTGCTCCCATAACTAAATGTGCTTTCTCCACAGTGTTGCCTGTGATTCACACATTTGTGAATTGTGGGTGTACACACATTTGTATAACAACTGCATACCCGGCCTATTCCAAGTATGTAATTGTTTATTTTGTTACATCACTGAGCATATGTCCCTTTATGAATCCTGGAAGGTTTAGACATATGCCTTGGACCCCACACCAGCCCAATGCACCTTTGTAGAATGATTATGACTTCCACTAAGAGTTAATAACTTAAAATCATGAAATACACTTCATACTACATGGAAACTACAAACTATCAACACACCATACAAAACTAATTTAGAACACTATTAAGCTACTCACTACTGATAACATATTTTCTTAAGCATGAAGCAAGTCCTGTCAAGTTATAGGTAACCTAAACATGATAAAGTATCTCATTTCTACCTCATCACACAAGTAGCAAATTATTCAATATTGATTCACCATTACCCACTGTACCCCTGAAATAGTATCTAGAATATCCCCATTTTCACTTTTGAAAATTCAGTAAATTTGTGGTGAAAAGGTTATTTATTGATATGCAGTATGACAATGCTACTACCTTTACTCTAAATTGCTGAATGTGGTCGTCTATCGTATAATGACCCTTGCCTATATATTTAATTAAATGCTAACTACAAAAGAATTATACCTCCTAGTTTTAAGCATTCACTTTTTCACTTAAGGTTCTTCACCTCCTATCTGCAAATGCTTATAGGCCCCTAGCAAATCCCTGTTCACTTGGTAAAATTCTGAAAAAAAGCATTTTGCAATTAAATTCTGGACTACTGTATGTCACAAAATGTGATATACTTTTTGACAGACAACTTGGTTTTAGACCCAAATACAGCACCATTAGTTATTAGAATCATTATAGCTTAACTCAAAAAATGTGACTTAACAAGGGCAATGCTTTTAGACTACAAATGTGCTTCAAAAATGTGTATTGTGGCTTGTTTTTAAAACAATATTTTTTTTATTTCTGCCAAAGCAGTACAATTTTAACTCCTGACTTTCTGGCTGGACTTTTACTGTACAAGCAAATAATATCATGTCTGACAGGGGCAGACTTGCTGGATGGCAGGCAGACTGAGGAAAAAGCTGCTGTTTTTTTCCTCACTTTACTGTAATAGTATATAAGTTCACAAATGTCAACAGTATCCCACTGTAATAAAAGAAAATATGTTAGTAGATAAGAATTTTCTTTTAAATTGTCTGACCTTTCTCACTGCTTTTATATTTTCTATATTATCATTTTACACAATTTTTCTGCTTTTTTGAACAGTTATGTATTATTTTTATATATAGTGTATTTTAGTCATGCAATTTTTTTGTGCACTGGCATTCTAAATTGAAGTAATGGATCTTTCCTCCCTGGGCCTCCCCTGAAAATGGAACCTGTATGCAGCTGGACTTTTTCATTAACCAAAGCAATAACTAAATAAATTAATGAATAATTAATGTTTACTTCCAGAATTTCTTGCCTTCTAATTCTTTCTATATCGCCTATGAGCATCCACCCCCCCCACCCAATAAACTGAGATAACACAGCTTTACCATTTCTTCAGCTACACAGATATACATATTTCCTTTGATGCAAGCATTGTTTTTGTAAAGCAGTGAATTTTTATTTTAAATATATATTTAAAGATAGAATAAACCTGCATAGCAGTAACCTGTTTAATAACTCACAGTTTCTATATTTTTTACTCTGAACACATCTACAGTGATTACCTCTTGCTGGTGTGGAAGATGTCGCCCAGTATGCTCCCTTCCTATCCCCAATTCCCCAGCCACCACCTACCTCTCACCCTTCATAAAAGCATGCACAAAACTATAGACATTCCCCAGTCACATTTTCCTCACTTCTCCGATAATCTAGCCAACCAGACTTTAAGCTAAGCTTCTCTATTTTTCCTCTCCTATCCTCGACATTCATTCCGATAGACTCTCCTACTTTTTCTTTTAAATACTGACCCAATACTACCCTCAAACTATGCCACAGTTTTAACAAATATTTTTCCCTGTTACCTCCACATAACCCCTTCTAACAATGTTCTAGTTTTAACATTTTTTATTCTGCACATTCACTCATCCTCCTCTCCCATTTCCTTCAAATGCATTCTTAATTATTCCACATTTATAATGCTGTTATTCTACACAGTTATGTTATTATCCCCTTACATCTTACCAACACCTACATGTATATACAACTCTCCATACCCACCCCAGTCATCTTCAAACACTACACATCTCCAATTATTAATAGTCCCTCTTCTCCTCTCCTCTGCATCTGCCCACCTCTTTAAAATAAAGTATTACACCCAGAACAACATAATCAACAAGTCTTCCCCTAGCCTAAGGTCAAAATTTCAAACACCCTTATACATCTTCCCTGCTATCTTTTCACTTGAAAATGTGTGGTGACATTCATTCAAACCCAGGTCCTGTAACCATTCAACAAACTAAGATATCTGCCTCATCACAAAACAGTCATCCCTCAAAGCCATGTGGTCTCCAGCAACACACAGCTGACCTTAGAAGTATAAGAAACAAACTTGCTGATGTGCATACCTAGGTAGCCTGCCACTCCCTAGATATACTAGTATCCACTGAAACTTGGCTTAAACAAGAAATAAAAGATGAAGAAATCTTACAGCAGGGATATAACAACTTATGGCTTGACAGAACCTATAAAAAAGAGATGGGGTGGCCATTAAGAATAATTTAAGGTTCATAGGTTCATAGGTTCATAGGTTCATACTAGGCTATCTGCCCTAGGGCATTTATAAGCCTAGCCCAGAGTTTTTGTGGCTTACGCCACCCCTTTCGATTGAAGGATATTATGCCCATTATTTTGCTGTGCCTCTGTCAAGCAGTGACACTGATGTAATCCCTGGGGTATACCTGCGATCTCCCATCCATTGGTCAAGATTTCTCTTGAACAAAGCCAGCGAGGTGCTCTGCCTCACATGTACCGGGATTTTGTTCCACAGCATAGGGAGTCTCTGGGTGATGAATCTGTCCCTCCAGCACGTCCTATTTATGACCGTGTCAAGGTTTAAGTCTCGTGCTCTTGTGGATCTGATGGATTTAGATTTTTTGAGGTGAAGCATGTTCATTAATTCGGGTTGGACATGGCCTTGTATGTCAGGCACAGGTCACCTCTGAGCAGGGTGCGACTGAGTAGAGCTGGAGCTCCTTCAGTCGGGCAGCATAGGACATATTTTTGAGACCCTTTATCCTTTTGGTGAGGAACTTTTGGGGCCTTTCCAATTGCTGCAGGTGTCGGGTCAGATACATTCCAAATGGGGCGTTGTACTCAATCATCGGTCTGATGAGTGATGAGTACAGGGGAATGATTGACCTAGATGTGAAACCCTTCATGATCAGGTGGGCAATGTAGAAGGTCTTCCTAACAACTTTGGCAACGTGGGTGTCAAATGAGAGGTTACTATCAACCTGGGTTCCCAGATCCCTGATAACCTCTTCTGTGCTTAGTGGATTGCCACCTATATGGTAGCTAGGGGTAACCTTGTTTTTCCCAAAGGGTATGACTATGCATTTTTTAGTGTTTAACTTTAGGCCATGGCTTTGGCACCAGTTATCCGTTTCTATGAGACCCTTCTGAAGGATATCTGTGTCTGATGTGTTTTCAACTATGGCGCCCAGTTTGCAGTCATCTGCAAACTTTGTCAGCCATAATCCTCCTGTGCTTGCCTGTACTTCCGAAAAGTAGATGCCGGACAAGAGTGGACCCAGGACCGAGCCCTGTGGGACACCGCTTGTGACAGGCTTGGAATCTAACCCTGTGGGTTCTGTCACTTAGCCAGTTTGCAACCCATCTTGTGACGTATGGGTTTACATTTAAACTGGTGAGTTTTTCTATGATGCCTGAGTGGGGTATCGTGTCGAAAGCCTTTGCCAGGTCAAGGTAGGCTGTGTGGACTGCCTTGCCCTCATCAATGGCCTTGGTGACTGTTTCGAAAAAGTCAACCAAGTTTAAAAGGCATGATCTGCCCTTGACAAAGCCAAATTGGGTTTGATCCAATGTCTGCAGGTCCCCTATGTCTTTATTTATGAGTTCCATAATGATCCTCTCCATAGCTTTGCAGACCAGGTTTGTCAAGCTGATGGGACGGTAGTTTCCAGGGTCGGTGGAGGCACCTCCTTTGTGTAATGGGACCACAGTAGCCGTACACCATTCCTTGGGTATGTATCCTGAGGTGAGGCTAAGATTAAACAGCTGCCCTAACTGCGGGTTTAATTCCTCAATGAGCTCGTGGAGCACACAACCGGGGACACCATCTGGTCCCATGGATGCTGTGTTTTTCGCCTTGGAGAGAGCTGTTCTTACTTGAGCATTTGAGATGTTTGGGAGGCTACAATCCTCTGGTATAGATATTTCTCCTTTTGGGGGGGAGAGAAATTTGCACTGAACCTGTCAGCCAGTATGTTGGCAATGTCTGTAGGTTCAGTGATCTTTACATCATTTTGAACCAGTTCTGAACATATCTGGGAGTTTCCTCCCAGGTTTCTAACATAGCTAAAAAAGGCCTTGTGATTGTCTTTTGAGTCCGTGGCAATTTTTCTTTCAAAATTTGCTTTGGAGGATTTTATGAGAGATCTTAGTTTTTTACTTATGATGATCAACGGTGTCTTCCCTTTTGAGGAATTTGCTCTATCTTGTAGTAGCCTTCTCCTTTTGTTGTAGAGCTTGTTTATGGCTGGGGTCCACCAGACTGGATGCCTGCCTTTGGTACAAAGAGTCTTTGTTTTGTTTGGGATTGCCTGATCCATGCAGTCCCGGAGGTGCTGGTAGAAGGCATTTGTAAGTGATTCAGCGGCTTTAGTGATGGTTTCCGCTGACTCAGGGGCCTTGAAAGAGACCACACCAGTCCTAAGAAGTGTGAAGTCGGCTTTAGAGAAGTTCTTCACTGTGGTCTTTTTTATCTGGGGGGGGGGGGCGGGATGTGGACTTCCAGTGAGATTAGTTTATGATCTGATCTCACCAATGAAGGGTATACTTCCGGTGTTGAACATTGTGACCCCATGTTCGTGATGATGAGATCCAGTATGTTTTCACCTCTTGTGGGCATGGTGACTAGTTGTTCCATGGCATTAGAGTTTATGAACTCTAGGAACTTTTGGGCTAGAGTGTTGGGGCTTGAGTAGTGATCCCAGTCTATGTTCGGATAGTTGAAATCACCTAGTATGATGGTGTTTGGGGTTACATTTATCCCCTCCAGAGTTTTTAGGAATGCTGTGTGAGGTTCCTGAGTTTGAGAGGGTGGCCTGTAACATGCTACAAATTGTAGAGCAGTCTTGCCTACGGCTAATTGCACCTGGATGGTCTCCGATGCATCGTGCGTTGCCACCAACCTGGAGGTGAGGGTGTCTTTGATGAATATGGACACCCCTCCTCCTTTCTTGGTGTTGTCCAGATTTTGGGGCCGGAACGCATGATATGAGGTAAAACCTGATAGTGCCAGGGTGCTCTCAGGAGCCTTGAACCAGGTTTCAGTCACAGCACAGACATCGATGTTCTCCATACTGAGAAGGGCTTCGAAAAGTGCATCTTGAGGTTGAGACTTCTGGCATTGAGCAGCATTACCCTTAGTTTTTTTCCTTTGTTTTGTTCTAGGGTGGTAGGTTTAGAATTTGAGCCTGGCCTAAAAAAGGCACTATGGGGGTGGCAAGAGCCTTTGCCAATATCCGGAAGCCCAGGGGTGACAGGTGCAAGCCATCCCTTGCGAAGCAACGTGGCTTGTCCAGCATGTCATCCCTCGCTAAGTCTGATGTACGCCCACCACCACTCTTCAATACTGAAATAATTATAACATCCTTGCAAATTAATGTTCACAAAAGCTTTTGCATTATAGGAGTTTAATTTACCCCAGAAAATAACATTATTACTGCTGAAAACTTCTCTCCTGGGCATCAAACAACATTTCACTCGAGGCAACCATTTTAGGAGACGTGAATATCAATTGGCAAACTATTGACAGTAACAATCCTTCTAATGTCATTAATCTATATGGTTTCACTTAGCTTATGTCAATGCCCACAAGGTGTAACAAAACCTCTGGTAGAGCCTCTACCTTTCATAGGTTCATAGGTTCATAGGTTCATACTAGGCTATCTGCCCGAGGGCATTTACAAGCCTAGCCCATCGTTTTGTGGCTTACGCCACCCCTTTAGTATGGGGAACTATACCCATTATTTTGCTGTGCCTCTGTCGAGCAGTGACACTGAGGTAATCCCTGGGGTATATCTGTGATCTCCCATCCATTGGTCAAGATTTCTCTTGAACAAGGCCAGCGAGGTGCTCTGCCTCACATGTACCGGGATTTTGTTCCACAGCATAGGGAGTCTTTGGGTGATGAATCTATCCCTCCAGCACGTCCTATTAATAGCCGTGTCGAGGTTTAAGTCTCCGCCCTTGTGGCTCTGATGGATCTAGATTTTTGAGGTGAAGCATATTCATCAAATCTGGGTTTGACATGGCCTTGTATGTTAGGCAAAGGTCACCTCTGAGCAAGCGGTGGCGACTGAATAGAGCTGGAGTTCTTTCAGTCGGGCAGCATAGGACAGATTTTTGAGACCCTTTATCCTTTTGGTGAGGAACTTTTGTGGCCTCTCCAGCTGCTGCAAGTGTCGGGTCAGATACATTCGAATGGGGCATTGTACTCAATCATTGGTCTGATGAGTGATGAGTAAAGGGAGACAATGACCTCCCTTGATCTAGATGAGAATCCCTTCATGATAAGGTGGGCAATGTAGAAGGTCTTCCTAACTACTTTAGCTACATGGGTGTCGAATGACAGACTACTATCAACCTGGGTCCCCAGGTCCCTGATAACTTCTTCTGTGCTCAGTGGATTGCCACCTATTTGGTAGCTAGGGGTAACCTTGTTTTTCCCGAAGGGTATGACTATGCATTTTTGGCATTTAACTTTAGGCCGTGGCTCTGGCACCAGTTATCCGCTTCTGTGAGACCCTTCTGAAGGATATCTGTGTCAGATGTGTTTTCTACTATGGCGCCCAGTTTGCAGTCATCTGCAAACTTTGTCAGCCATAACCCTCCTGTGTTTGCTTGTACTTTGGAAAAGTAGATGCCAAACAAGAGTGGGCCCAGGACTGAGCCCTGTGGGACACCACTTGTGACAGGCTTTGAGTCTGACATGGCGTCAGCAACTCTGACCCTGTGGGTTCTGTCACTCAGCCAGTTTGCAACCCATCTTGTGATGTATGGGTTAACATTTAAGCTGATGAGTTTTTCAATGATACCCGAGTGGGGTATTGTATCAAGGCCTTAGCCAGATCGAGGTAGGCTGTATGGACTGCCTTTCCTCATCAATGGCTTTGGTGACTGTTTCAAAAGTCAACCAAGTTTAAAAGGCATGATCTGCCTTTGACAAAGCCAAACTGGGTTGGATCCAAAGTCTGCAAAT
The DNA here is from genome assembly GCF_019279795.1 of Protopterus annectens. Lineage (NCBI taxonomy): Eukaryota > Metazoa > Chordata > Ceratodontiformes > Protopteridae > Protopterus > Protopterus annectens. The sequence continues at coordinate 756,973,155 of NC_056735.1, read as the reverse complement.
TCCCTATGTCTTTATTTATGAGGTCCATTGTGATCCTCTCCATGGCTTTGCAGATAAGGCTTGTCAAGCTAATGGGCCGGTAATTTCCAGGGTCTGTGGAGGCACCGCCTTTGTGAAGTGGGACCACAGTTGCAGTGCGCCACTCCCTGGGTACGTATCCAGAGGTAAGACTTTGATTAAACAGCTGTCCTAGCTGTGGGTTTAATTCCTCATTGAGTTCATGGAGCACACAGCCGGGGACACCATCAGGTCCCATGGATGCTGTGTTTTTTGCTTTAGAGAGAGCAGTTCTCACTTGGGCGCTGGAGATGTTTGGGGGGCTGCACTCGCTTGGTATAGATATCTCTCCTTTGGGGAGGGGAGAAGTTTGCACTGAACCTGTCAGCCAGTATGTTGGCAATGTCTGTAGGATCAGTAATCTTCACATCATTTTGAACTAGTTCTGAGCATATCTGGGAGTTTCCTCCTAGGTTTCTAACATAGCTAAAGAAGGCCTTATGATTGTCTTTTGAGTCTTTAGCTATTTTTCTCTCGAAATTTGCTTTGGATGATTTTATGAGAGCTCTTAGTTTTTTACTTATAGTGATCAAGGGTGTCTTACCTTTTAAGGATTTTGCTCTATCTTGTAGTAGCTTCCTCCTTTTGTTGTAGAGTTTGTTTATGGCTGGGGTCCACCAGACTGGATGCTTGCCTTTGGTACAAAGAGTCTTTGTTTTGCTTGGGATTGCCTTATCCATGCAGTCCTGCAGGTGCTGGTAGAAGGCATTTGTAAGTGATTCAGCGGCTTGAGTATTGTTTTCCATGCTCGGGGCCTGAAAGGAGACCACACTAGTCTTTAGAAGTGTGAAGTCAGCTTTTGAGAAGTTCTTTACTGTGGTTTTTTTTATTTCAGGTGGGGGTGGGATGAGGACCTCCAGCGAGATTAGTTTGTGATCTGATCTCACCAGTGAGGGGTATACTTCCGGTGTTGAACATTGTGCTCCCATGTTCGGGATGATGAGATCAAGTATGTTATCTCCTCTTGTGGGATGGTGACTAGTTGTTCCATGGCATTTGAGTTTATGAATTCCAGGAACTTTTGGGCTAGGGTGTTTGGGCTTGAGTAGTGTTCCCAGTCTATATTAGGGTAATTGAAGTCACCTAGTATGATGGTGTTTGGTGATACATTTATCCCTCTAGTGTTTTCAGGAAGGCCATGTGAGGTTCCTGAGTTTGTGAGGGTGGCCTGTAACATGCTACAATTTGCAGAGCAGTCTTGCCTATGGTTAATTGCACCTGGATGGTCTCCGATGCATCGTGCGTTGCCACCAGTCTTGAGGTGTGGGTGTCCTTGATGAATATGGATACCCCTCCTTTCTTGGTATTGTCCGGATTTTGGGGCCGGAACGCATGATATGAGGTAAAACCTGATAGCTGGGGTGCTCTCAGGAGCCTTGAACCAGGTTTCTGTCACAGCACAGACATCGATGTTCTCCATACTGAGAAGGGCCTCAAGTGCGTGCATTTTGAGATTTAGACTTCTGGCATTGAGCAGCATTACCCTTAGTTTTTTCCTTTTTGTGTTCTAGGGTGGTAGGTTTAGAATTTGAGCCTTGCCTAAAAAAGGCACTATGGGGTGGCAAGAGCCTTTGCCAATATCCGAATCCCAGGGTGACAGGTGCAAGCCGTCCCTTGAAGCAGCGTGGCTTGTCCAGCATGTCATCCCAGGCAGACAGATACTGGATCCCCTTTGAATGACACCAGTGTTTAAGCCAATTGTTAAAGCTGATCATCTTATCTCTGTATTGTGGCATCATTCTTGGTGAAGGTAGGATACTGCTCAAGGTCAGGGTCATACCTGCCTGGGCTACATAATCAGAGAGCTCCTCAATGTCTCTTTTCATGTAGTCCAAGGAGGTACGTCTCAGGTCGTTTACACCAGCGTGGACAATGACTGAGTCATATTTGTACCTGCTGTTGAGAGACCTGAGTGCTTGCGTTATGTGGCGGATTCTAGCGCCCAACAGGCAGCTTACTGTGACCTTCTCCTTACTCAGTCTGGTGAGCGGGATGTCAGTGTGTCTGACTATGGAGTCACCAATGACTAGTGTGTCTGGCATTGTGTTTGGCCTTAAGGGCTGTGACTGTTTGACACTCTGTGAGGTCTATGTGTTGCGGGTGTTGTGTTCTGAGGTGGTGGTTGTTTGGGTGTCTGCTTTGGTTTGATTGGATTATCTGTAATGCCCCAAGCAAAATCCTCTCAACAGGTACCTTACCTGATACCATAAGTGATCAACTTCCTATCTTCACAATAAGGCATTCTAAACCTAACCTAAAACAGAATTGTTATAACCTTGCATGTGACCTCTCCTCATTTAGTAAAGACCAATTCATTGCATCACTAAAACCGGTCAACTGGCAGGGTCTTCCAACCCTTCTACTTGATGAAGCTGTAGCTCTGTTCAACTCAATTTTCCTTAACATACTAAATGAATTAGCCCAAATATGGACCAAAAGAATTAAATCAAATTCAGCATTCTGACTTTCAGAAAGTACTAAATTGCTTGTGAAAGAGAGATACATAGCCTGAAAAACATTGAAGAAAACTGATAAAAAACTACTATGTTGATATACAGAAAGAAAATTATAACAAACCCAAAGCTTTCTGGCCTAAAGTCAACCAGCTGTTAAAACCTGACAGCATAGCCAGAAAGTTCAATAACCACTTAATTTAAACAGTAACCTCTCTTATTAAACCCTCAGGACAGGCAGACTTCAGTTTCTCTCCTCTGTTATTAGCTCCCAAAACACTTGCACTCAAACCAGTCACAATTTCTACAATCAAAAATCAATTACTAACTTTAAAACCTAACAACCTTGCCCCTAATAATATACCGCCTGAGTACTTAAAAAATGCTGCTGATGGCCTAGCTTTTCCTGTCTCTATCCTAGTCAGCTTCTCTATCATCAAAAGTTGCGACCCAATCCTACAGAAAATGTGCTGCATTCTTACTCTTCTTAAAGGTGAAAACTCAAATTAGGCCTATAGCTATACTGTCTCCACTCTCAAGAATTCTGGAGAAGTGTATCCAGTCCCAACTCCTCTGCTTTCTCACTGTCAGCTGCCTCCTTTTTCCTACATGGCATGGTTTCTGTCCTTTTCATAGTACATGTACAGCTCTCATTAGTTTTGTAACATCTGTTAATCAGTATCAAAACTTTGGGAACTTAGTCTTGGCACTTTTCCAAGATTTATCCAATGCTTTCAACATGGTATCCCAACAGAAATTGCTTCAAAAGCTGTTTTCCCTAGGAATACATGAAACTTCGTTATTTTGGTTCTCCAGCTACCTGTCAAATATGCTACATGCAGCACAATGGCAAAATGGCATCTCCTCTTTCCTGCCCCTTACAGTGGGTATTCTCAAGGATCCATTTTAGGTTGCCTGTTGTTCAATATATTCATTAATGACCTCCACTTAGCTTCTAAACAAACTACTATCATACAGAATGCCGACAATTCAACAATCATTTGTTCTGCTAAAAGTGTAGCTAAATTAAAACAACTCACGCAAGAGACTTTCTCCACCATAGTGGCCTGACTGTCTAACACACAGTTGTTCCTTAACCCTAACAAAAACAAATCCTATTTTAATTCAAATGACAATAAAAATAATTTTAATATCACTTCCTCTAACAACATCAGCATAGAACTAATAGTTAAACCCTGTATCTGTAAAGTACATACTATAACTATTATGCCCACCTCCAACCTGTCAGGACTTATAAAAAATACTTCAGTGGTTAGAGCTAAGGCATCAGCTTACACTTTCCCATCTAGTCACTTTCTATCAACTCATCATTCCTCCAGACAAATACCCTAGTTTGTAAAATATTCTCCAGCTTTATAACCCAAATACACAGCTGAGATCCACTGACAAATTTTATTAATTGTTGCAAAAGCTAACAAATCAGCTGGTGACTGTTTTCCTGTTTCCTGTCCACATTTTAGAACTCTCTTCCTCTCACATATAAGAAACACAGTAAATGGCAAATCTTTTAAGGCACAGACAAGAGAATAGCTAAAAGATACCTGACTCTGGACATGCACAACTGAGATGATAAATGTCCCTGCCCCTTACTTTTTCCTTTTTCTTTCTAAGCATTATATCCCTAGCTATTGGACCAAAATCTCCTCATTGTCCTTGCCCTCTCCTTCTTCTAACGTCTACCTGCCTTAAACCTTCTCTCTCACCCGTCTTAATACTAATCCTCCATTTTCCTCCTTTTTTCTCTTTCTGTCATGTTCATTTTCAAATATGTTCCATAGCTCTTTACAAGATGACGCTATTAATTAATGATGTTCTGTTCAAATTTTGTAGGTTTGTTGATTGCTTGTATACCTCTGCTTGCTATATCCCCTATGTAATGTAGGAATTTTCTGGATCTTTTTTTCTAGGGGCCTCCACTGAAAAGGGGGTAGCTTACTGTCTTGTTGGACTACCCCGGTAAACAAATGCAATAAAAGAATAAATAAACAGACCCAGTAGCTCTAGCCCCACCTATCAACATTAATGTTTCATGCAAATTCTGCTGAAACAAAATATTTCCCAGTGTACATTTTCCTACAGTACAGTGTCATCCAAGACAAAATTATTTAACTCATTACATCTGAGTAAAGCCTCCAGGTGCATCTGCAGTTAACTCCTACTGACACCTCTAGGCATCAAATATTGCTTGTTCATATTTGCATCAATAATTCCAAAACCATACTATGTACAAGGTTTTAAAATATTTCATCTTAAAGCTTACACAATGGCAAACTCAACTGCATTAATATTTGACCTCTGTCTAGTACAGGTGAATAGATATTAACTGCTGTTTTTTATGCTATTAATTTATATAGATATAATTTTCACATTTTTTCTAAATATCTCAACAACCAAGTAACACAGACAGTACACATTAGCCTCATATGAAAGGTCTCCGCAAGATGAAGAGAATGCTGATGACAATAGGTGTGTAACTTGAGTGGTTGCTGAGATATTATAAGTTGTTTACAAAATATTACAAATATAATAGTTACTGTGTTTACTGCGACTTATAAAATTTGGTTTAAGACCTAGAACCTAAAGAATACTACCATTATAAAAATAGTTTATGCTGAAGAGTGTGCCATTTATACTTCTTTCATAATATCTGTGATTCCAGAGATATGAACATTTGTTTGGAATGTGAGGACATAATTTGAGTCTGTCGAAAGGCTTAGGCACCACCCATTGGAAGTTAAAGGCAAACTTCCTGAGCTCCATTGGAGTGAATGAGTTAAAAAAATTCTAGTTGAAGAAAATAGAAAATGTCACTCAGTGCAAAATGTTTTATGTATTGTACATGAAGTGATCTCTATTGCAAGTGAATGGACTTGAACATTGACTTTGCAATATAATAACTATGTTTGAATGTAACATGTTGGATACTTTACACCATTGGGAATAGTCCATTAAATCATGGAACAACTCAACAGGTTGAAGGTAATCAATTTCCAATCATCAGATGTCCCACTGGCCAAGAGGCAGCCTGTGCAATTGAAGTCCACGATCATGGATGGAAAGAACAGTCATATATGTTGAGATGAGATTGTTCCCTTTTCTCTGTTATAGTGCAGGATCAGGGTTGGTATATTTTAGTAATAGGTGATATTGGGATTTGACCCCATATAAGGGGGTATGGGGGGGATCTTGCTTCCTGAAAAACAATTCTCATTTTACTTAAATTACTACAGACCTACATGAAAGCACCATATTGTCTTGACAAGTAAGATTTCAGTGACTTAAAAAAACATTGGTAGATTCGATGGCTGGCATTCAGAGAACTACAGCTTGAAGAGTTTGCATTTTGACGTTTATTCTACAGTATATGGTCTTACTATGCAAAGCCACAGCGAGGGTGGTACAAAGAGGGGTGGTAGCCTCAACCATAAACTATTAGTGGGTAAAATTGGCCTTCTAGAGGAGGTGCCATTAGATCCCTGCAAACACTCAGTGTTATCATTATACAACCATGAATGAAATTATGGCTGCTTAAATGGAATTCAGTCAGAGATATGTGATTGCTGTAACAGTAATGAACATGATCAGCAATGTATAAAAGTTGCTGATCGGATCTTCACTTGAATGGCTGATTAGATAGACTGCTTGCAGGGACCAATCAGCACCTCTTACATACAGATAGAGAGACAGACACACACACACACGCACACACACACACACACACACACACACACACACACACACACACACACACACACACACACACACACACACACACACACACACACACACACACACACACACACACACACACACACACACACACACACACACACACACACCTACACAACCTATGTGAGGGCACAAGTATAGAGTAGTATAAAAATGATATCAGAACAGTAATTAAAAATATGAACAGTTTGGCCTTTCAGCAAAATATTTGATAAATGATTAGGTTCAAATATCTCTTAAATATTTTCATATCTTCTTTCAGAATAGAATAGTGGCAGCACTTCTAGGATTTGCAGTTCCCATAAAATAGCATGTACAGCTTTTGTTGACATTAACTCTACAGTGGCATCTTTGTCTCTCTTTCTTAGCTGTCCTTATTAGATTGCTCCAGTTTTCCCCACTGTATGCTTAGGTCAAACTCTTGTAAGGAAAAAAAACATCGAAGGCATCTTAAGACTGACACATCAAACAAACCAAAATCATTTAGTTGTAAGTTTAATATTATCCAATATTACTTCAGAAATTATCATATGCCCACCAATAAAATATATATGACATTAATGACTAGCACATTTGGTGTTTGCATGGTTTATGTCACCAAGAAATGTTCCACATTTACATTTTAAGAGTGTCACTCTTTATGTATAAGGTAATTCAGATTAACGTCATGTTCAAGACATCAGAACAGCTGGAAGTAGCCCCAGCGGTGCTCCCTTCTCAACTTCATCACCACCTCAGACTCTTAGTTTAGGTTCTTTTTCTCTGCCAGAATGAAGAGTAAAGCAAAACAAAAATAAAAAAAGAAAATTAAGGAAGAATAAAAGTGAATAGAAAATCACAGGCTGAACAGGGAAGAGAAAGAAAAAGGGAACGATAAGAACATTTGTGGCATTTGACTTCTTCTCTTCCTTTAGCATAACCCTAGTCTTGCCAGTGGTTTGCAAGGTTCCTAGACTGATATTGGTTCTACCTGTATCTGTGTCTAATTTACTGGTAGTTGACCCCACTGCTGCAAGGACTACATATGAGGTGGTGTTCTCTTATATCCCAGGTACATTTTTTTTTGATGACTCTCCCATTCTGGTCTCTAGAGTCTGCTTCAAACTCATATCTGCAAACTCAGCTCACCCTACAACTGTGTAAACTTCCACTGTTCCTCACCACTGGGGCAGATACTTGTGTGCTGCTAGATAATAGCCAAGTGGAAGTTTCTGTCAGATACACTTCCACATGCCTGACCTGCTGACCAGCAAGTTTATTTGATTTGGGTTACTCATCAGTTCTCGCCTGAAGGTTATCTGACATTAACTCATTTTGTGACAAACAGTTTGTGTTACCCCTGTGCTGTAAAGAATGTCCTCCTGACTAAAAGATATTGTGTTAGGGATCTTGGAGCAGTTATTGATAAATCCTTTAAGTATGGGGTTTACACTGATGTGTCATCAGTTATTAGAAGTTCTACTCAATCATCAGGGATGTTTTGCACACACTATCGAGTATGGATGAAAGGGTGCTTATACCCCCATTTAATGCTATCATCAGCATACCTCTCAACCTCTCAGAGCAGGAAATCTGGACAAAGCCAAAAATAATGGGGGAACAAAGGCCAAAACTTTTATTTTATTTATATTACATTTGTTGACTGGATATGTCCGACTGGGCCAGAGGCCCATTTTCAGCAGAGACCTGGGGAGAAAAAACTCCACAAAAAATACAAAAAACAAACAAACATAGAAACAGCAACATTAGTGCAATAGACTTATATACAGCATAAAGGGACAGTGCAAAATACAAGGTCCTGATAAATATAGAAGAATTAGGGAGAACAAAAACTCCACTGTGGTACAAAAATAATCAGAAGTATAACAAAATCAAGTAGGAGTAAATCTAAATACAATCAGTAGAACTGTAGAAATATAGTTGCCTTAACAGCCAAGAGACAGTAGCTATAATATAATGTAATGCGTAGAACTGTACAATACTAGTAATGAGTGAGATAAAACAATAGATAGTATGAACGTAAAGTTGGAAGGTAAGGAGAAAGGAAAAAGAAAAAGTGGGGAAAAATAGATTAGCCTGGGAAGAGGGAGAAGCACAGCCAGTGTCTTATAAGGTGTTCCTTTAAGAGTGATTTGAACTGGTCATGTACTGGATTAGTACTGGAAAAATAGGGGCATATTTTAAATATTGCTCCTATAAACTTAGTTGCTAGAATAACAAGTTTTCTATTGTTATGTATTTTCTTTTTTTCTTAAAACAAGTTTATTAGTTTTAACATACAAAATAAATATTATGACAATCTTATGCAAGCAATTAACATATAAACAATTATAACATTTAATAAAACAACTAAAGTATTTACAAAGACATCCACTCTAAATTAAATCAATTAATTAAACTGTAACATCTTATTAATAAAACTAAGACTGTTTTAACAAGTTTTGTAAGGTATAAAGACATCCACTCTAAATTAAATCAATTAATTAAACTGTAACATCTTATTAATAAAACTAAGACTGTTTTAACAAGTTTTGTAAGGTATCTCAAATATTTTAGTAAGATGTTTTCCTAATGGTTCTTGACTTTATTGTCATTAGTTCCATATGACACACTTCAATCATAACATTTTTAAATTCATTAAATGAATGAGGAGAATCTGAAATCCAGTTTCGGGTTATTATTTTTCTAGCCACTGCTAGAATTGTCCATAGTAAAGAAAGTTTAACTTTTTTAACACATTTAGGAACAGGGGTGTTAAATAATATAAGTGACTTAGAGACTATGAAATTATCTGTAAAAAGAGCCTGCAAAAAATCATTGATTAACATCCAATATTCCTTCAGTTTTATACAATCGTAAAACATATGTGCCCAATCAGCATTTATTTCTACAGTACATCTCTTACATATGTTATCTTTTTTGTTAATTTTTTTCATCATTAGGGGTGTATAGAAAGATCTATGTAAAAATTTCCAGGTATAAAGTCTCCAATTAATAGAAGAAGTAGTTTTATAAGCAGATTCCAATATATATTGTTTATCTTGTTGTTTTGGTAATTCACCATTAATGGTATTGAAATAATTCCAGTAATTATCTGAACTATAATAGGTTTCATCTCTAATAATTGTATGTATGTGTGAGAGCTTACCTTTATCAGAAACCCTTTGTTGTAAATTTAGTATCAAGTAGTCAATCAGTAGTGGAACAGATTCTTTAACTGTTAAAGACATTAAGTCAAGTTTGTTAGCAAGATGATGTCTAAAAGTCTGAATCTCTAACCAACATGTTTCTCTCAAATCAAATTCTTGCTTTAAGAAGTCTAAATTTTTTACTTTATTGTCTGACAGCATCTGATACCAATACTTTAAATTATTCTCTGTGACTAGAAGAGTTCTTTCAGAGGTGGATGATAAAAGAATACCTTGTGTATATATTATGGGAAATAAGATAAAATTCCATTCCTTATACTTAGGATGCGTATATATAAAATCACAATATCTAATAATAATATTTAATGGGTAACTAGTTATATATTTTGGTGTAATAGATGAGGTACAAAACTCTTTAAGTAATCATAACATGGGATTGTTTATAATAGTATTTTTGTGTGTTAACGATATTTTTGTGAAGTGCATGCTAATTAATTCCCAATATTCCTTTCATTTTGCAACATATGACTGATCTATTAGTAATGTTATAACTTTTATAATAGAAGAGATAGCGTATAAATCAAAGTCTGGAAATGCTATACCCCCTTGAGACCAACTATTAGTATGTTTTTTAATGCAATCTTAGGTCTACTAGGTGCCCATAAGAAATTTAACATTTGTGAATTTAATTTCTTAATAATTATTTTTGTAGGTGGGAGTATTATTGATTGTATTATGTATAATATCTTCGGGAATATTATCATTTTAATAATTGTGAGTCTTTCTTCCATGGTAAAAAAACATATTGTTCCAGCTATTGAAATGAGTTTGTATATTATGAAAACAATTACTATAATTATGATGTATAATGGATTTAATATCTTTAGTTAATATTATGCCTAAATAAGTTATTTGACCTGAATTGGGCATGCATTTAAGAAAATCACTAGTGAGAACATTTTTCCCTGTGTATATTGGTAATATTTTAGTTTTGTCTTCATTAAATATCAAACCTGAAATATTCTTGAAATCTGTCATCTTATCAAATAATGACTGCATAGAAGAATTTGTCCCTGCTGATGTAATTAAAACATCATCTGCAAAAAGTTGGATTTTAGATATTGTATTTCCATCTATACCAGATCCATCTATATTATTGCTGTTCCTAATCAAATTAGCCCAAGGCTCCATTATTAAAGTAAATAACAATGGTGAAAGTGGACACCCTTGTTTTGTGCCTTTTAATATGGGTATCTTTTGTGAGACATATGTTCCAATTTTAATGTATGCCAACACTCCTTTATATAAATGTTCAATTAAATTTACAAATGTATTAGAGAAATTTGTACACTTCAATAAGATAAACAAATAGTCCCAACTTACTGAGTCAAATGCTGAACTTATATCAAGGCTGATGAGTGCCAAATCTTTCTTTTTTCTGTTTGCATAATCAATCAGAGTTAAAGTTCTCCTTATATTATCAAAATTATTTCTATTTGTAATAAAGCCTGTCTGATCTATATCTATTATACTTGGAATGATTGTCTTTAATCTGTCAGCAAATATATTCATGAACATTTTGTAGTCAACATTAAGTAGTGAAATGGGTCTGTATGATGTGCATCTAGTTGGATCTTTATTGGGTTTCAAGATTGGTGAAAGAAATGTGTAATACCAAGATGGGGGAATTATCAATTCATTTTGAGCTGAAATAAAAACCTTATGTATTAATGAATAGGTACTCTTAGGAAGGATTTTATAAATCTCAGAAATAATACCATCATTACCTGGTGCTTTGTTTAATTTAAGTTTATTTATTTGTGTGATAACCTCTGTATATGAAATATTTTTATCTATTAATCCAGCCTGTTGTTTATTAAGTTTTTTGTTCATGTTTGTAATTAAAAAGTTCTTTATTCTGTCTTTAGATTCCATATTAATGTTATTATGATTAATGTTATGAAAGTGATTTCTAAATTCATCTAATATTTCTGGTAAACTAGAAACATTCTTCCTTTTCCTTGAAGAAAAAATTTCTTTGATGTGATTTTGTTTATTAAGCCTTTTTGTTTTATTTTTAAGTCTATGTAAGTATTTGGGACTTATTGAGTAAGACAAAAATTTATATTTCTCTAATGTTATTTTGACTTTGTGATTTAAAATTTCTTTGTATTTCTCATTTAATTTATTTATTTCCTCAATGGCTTTTTTGTCCATAATATTTTCCTTATTATTATGTTTATATGAGTCTAATTTGTTTTGTATGTCTATTAATTCCCTGTCCCAAGTTTTCCTTTTGTTATTATACCATCTGATACTTTGTCCATATAAATAAGATTTTAGAGCATCCCAAATTTAAATAACGGAGACGTCAGGTGTAGTGTTTAAGTCCAAAAAATGTTGTACCTCTGTAAGTATATAATCTTTATAATCTTTTAGTTGAGTTAGGTATGCAGGTATTCTTTTGATCTGAACATTATGAGTAATATTTACCATAAATTCAAAGACAATTGAATTATGATCCAATATAGGGCATGAAATGATCTTAGAATTAGTTAGGTCACTTACTAGTTGGTTAGAAATAAAGACTCTATCTATTCTTGAATAAGTTCTATGTCTGTTAGAAAAAAAGGTATATGGTAATGATTTAGAATCTGTCTGATTATTAATATCATTCAAATGATATAAATTAATGAAATCCTTTAAATGTTTTGCATTAGATGTGATTTTCCTTTTTCCTATAGTAGTAGTATCTTTTTCATGTAGGATACAGTTAAAATCTCCTGCTAAAATAATATCTCCTTTAGAAAATGATATAATCTTATTGAGATGGTATTTCACTGTGTTAGTGCCAATTCCTGGTATCCAGTATACATTAATCAATGTATAGATTTTCCCATTAATCTGTATTGTAACCAGGCAGAACATTCATTTGTCATCTTTATATGACTTAATAATTTTAGGTGTGGGCATATTTTTGTTCCATAAAATAGCCACTCCTCTTTTTTTCTGTGTGTGTTCTGAGCTAACCAATATTGTATATTTATTAGTGGCTAATTTATCTATATCTTTTTTCAGGAGATGTGTTTCCTGAAGGAATATTAAGTTGGCTCTATGCAGATTAATATATCTCATTAAACTTCCCCTTTTACATGGATTATTCAATCCATTAATGTTTAGAGAAATTCCTTTTAAAGTTACCATTTAACTTTTATAAACATATAAAACATATAATCAGAATAGCATTTACTAAAGTAAGTATTATTATGTCTCCTCCTTTAGGTATTATGTCAATTATAGCTGCAATTAGTGAAAATCTTATGAAATTTTGTGAAATTTTAACTTTTATTTGTAGTGACAGTGAGTTTATAAAATGTGATGTGGATGTCAAAACTATGTACACATAACAAAAATCAGGTGGAAATATTGTTTGGATTAAACATTGCATCCAGCCTGGAGTTAAAAACTCCAACTTCGAGTAGAAATACCACTCAAGTTATCTCCCTATCCTAAGCAGCAGTACCCCAGCTGCCACCAAAATTAATTAAATACTAACTTTTATTAACTAAAGTTAAGCTCATTATTTTGATTATCTATTATAGCAGGACTTAAACAATTTATATAACAGCTTCTTATTTTACAGTATAATAAATAAAAGAAGATCAATTATGTAATTAATGTAATAGTTAGATATGAAAGTTAAGAAATAGGTTATTATAACATTTACACTAACTAATCTTTATGATAATATATAAGAAACTAAAATAGAACTTATAATCAATATCACTAACATGTATTATGTATATCTCATATTTGTTTACTTTAAAACTTATACAATAAATGACTCATTATAAATCATCTTTGAGAAATAGAAGCATTACCAACATTATTTTTGAGAATACCTTTGTATTATCATATAAAACTTTTATAGTAATCTTAACAATGTTATGTATATCTATTCTATATAATGTATACATTATCATAAAAGCATTCTAACAATCTTGAAAGAGAGAGCAGAGGAGAGAGAGAGAGAGAAAAAAAAATATAGTAGTAAATAAAGCGCTTTCACCCGGCTCTATGCTGTACTCTGATGAAACCCAGCATAGAGCCGGGTGAAAGCGCTCAGTGTATGTTTTGTTTTGTGTATTTAATAATAGAGTGACTCAGTGGTCTGGTGTGGCTTTTATTTTCTATTTACTAGTTTCTTGTTCGTTTGGTTTATTGTCAAAAAAAAAGATACCCTTTTAGTTGTTTAATATAAACTTGTAGTGGTAGGTTCTTATTATATGTTTATGTTAATTTGAATTTAATAACATTTATTATCTAAGGCTATTATGACTCAAAATATTATTTACATTAGAGTATTCATATTTTCTGCCATAACAGTACTATTAGTAGTTTTAAAACTTTAAACTACATGTACTACAAGCATCCTTCTCTTACTTGTTCTTACCATTTAAATAAAAATGATTATTCTCAGTATATGAGATAAAAGAACAGACTACAAAGCAATGTTGATCTCTAGTTATGCATGAATCATTGTGATGAAAGCCTGCTATATCTCATATATCTGCACTGCCGCTTTAGAATGTATCACATGACACTTTCTTCTGAAATAAAATCATAATAATACACATACTTATTTATCTTTGTTAAAATAAATGCATTATAATGTTATATATCATTAAATTATAAGCACCTATATGCATTGAAGTGCAGCAACTATATAAGCTTGCAGAGTCATATATGCATGAGTTTAGCTTCTATGCATTCTAAGTTATTTCATTTGTTTACTATGGCATATTAAGACATTAAAAATCATTATAACTTTTACATTTTATAAGTTACATCTTAAATAAGTAAATTATTATAAAGAAAAACTCACATTTTGTTGTCATAAAGTTCGTTTTCCATCACAATACCACATTTACAGCAGTTCTACTTCCTGAAACTGGTTTACTTCTTGAATTTGAGTCGTGTCTGTGTGAAATCAGGGGTCAAAGTTCAAAATGGCTACTTTAAGCTTCTCTGTGCATTTGCTGAATGTTGAAGCTTTTAAATCGGCTTGAGGACACTATTCACGAGGATACCTATAACTAAAATTGTCTCTTATAACATTCTGGCGGGAATTTTAGTAAAAGTAAGTGACAAACATTCATTTTGAATGTAAAAGGATTTATACAGTGTAAAACCTTCTCGAAGCACTCCACAAGTCATTGCAGTCTCTATGGCAGTGAAACCAAGCCTTAAATTATTTAACATAAACATTTCTTATATTTATGTGTCCCATTTCATTTTCTCATTCAAAGTATGTTACAAACACACATCAGTATTATCAGAACCTTGTTACTTCTTAAAAAAAAAAGAAAAAACTACCTACATATATATTTACTTGCTGTTTCTTTTAGTAAAGTAAAACCTGAGACACATTACTTACAACTGCTTTAGTTCTAGTCAGCTACAGTTATATCATAACTTATTATTTGATATTATGTGTTTAAGCAATTTAATCATAGTATAATATAAAGCAGTTTTATTTAAACAGCATAAATAATTTTAAAGAGATAATATTTTATTTTCCCCCCTTTTTCCTTCTTTTCATCTTCCCCCCCCTCCCTGCCCTCCCTCCCCCTCCCATATGTGTTTAGTTTAAATAGAGTACTATTATTTAAAATAAAGAAAGGAAGAAAGATATAACATATTACTAACCTTAGGTCTCTTAGTTACAGAAGAGAAACAAGTTGATTATATCAGGTTATTTGTTCCTCATGAAAGTTTGATTATCCATAAAACAAACTTCAGTTCTTGCACATTAGTATAACTTTGTACAAATCATTAAGAAATTTATGGTTTTCTTGTAAATGCAGAAACTGTAATTAAAGAGTTCAAAGAAATATAAAACATGTCATTTGTTTTTTAGTCTTTTTTATTTCTCTGATGTCTTCCAGGATGTTCCTGTTGCCATTCTTTTTAACGAAGGACTTGCCCATTCCATATCCTCTATTTTATCTAGTATTTTATTTTTTTTAATATATACTAAAGCAGAGTCCAGGTCTTCAAAAATTTTAGGGCCATCAGGTAAAAAGATTTTCAGATTGGAAGGAAATAAAAGATGAGTTTTGAACTGTGCTTTCTTAAGCTCTCTTATTAATGGTAAAAATACCTTTCTTTTTGATATTACCAAAGAGGAATAGTCATTGTCAAAGCGCACAGTTGCTTCATTAATTTTTATAGGTGATTTAGCCCATGCAGATTTTAATACCATCTCCTTGTCATAAGATGATAAAAATCTTACAATAACTGATCTAGGATATTTTTTTTTGTATTAGAAATGGATAAAGACCTGTGGGCTCTTTCATTGCCAAAAGAAAATGCCTCTGACAGATCTAAAGTTTTGGGAAGCCAAGTGTTTAAAAAAGATGTAATGTTATTACCTTCTATATTTTCTGGCAGTCCAAAAATCCTTATATTGTTATGTCTGGATCTGTTTTCCAAGTCATCTAGTTTGGATTGAAGGTGAGTGTTTTGTTTCAATAAAAATTCAATATTAATTTCTTCTTCCTTAATTCTGTTGTCCATATCATTAAGTGCCTCTTCTATACCTGTTATCTGGGCTTTCTGATGTTGTAGATCTTGGTGTAGCACATCCATTTGTTTTGTGGTTTTCTCTATAAAATTGTCAATTTTAACATCCGGTCTGTCCATTTTAGTTGTTAGTTGCTGTATAGCTGATAATAATGTCTGAAGCTCTTTCTTAATGATGGAATCCTGACTGTTAGCCTTGCTGGAACTCATTCTGAACAGAAGTGATGAGAGAGAAATTTCCAAAAAGATTTCTGACAGGAAAGTCAGTTAAATTTTCTTTCTTTTTTGGATATTATTATAAGTAATGATAGTCCAAACGTTTTTAGAAAGAAAATTATTCCATTAGTTGAGTTTTGAAGTAATAATTTCCTGTTAATGTAGTTTATGTTGGTGGAGCTGAAGTAATCTGCTGCTACCCTGTGTTTATCCTTGGCCACGCCCCCTATTGTTGTGTATTTTCTGAAGGACATGAAGTCTAAAACTCAAATGGCTGTCATTATTTATTATTATTTAATAGGTTCAATCTTCAGTAATTTGCAGAAAAACACAAATTTTATGAGGAACATACCAAAAATATGAGGTATAAATCGGGACATTCTGAGAAAATCTGGACAGTTAAGAGGTATGGTCATTGGTCCTACTCTAAAATACTATGTTCCAGCAGCAAGTACTCTTGTACTCAGAATAAGAGACAGGAAAGAGTTCAGAATGTATTTACCAAGCACATTTTTGAAGTTAAGTCTTTGAATTAGAAATCCAGGCTTGAATGGTTACATCTTTTTTAGATTAACTGTAGATTTGTTGGAGATTATCTAATTTTAATTGACACATGCAAACATGATATAGCTATAGCAGCTACCATGGGTATCAATTTTTCAAATCACTCCTTGGGAAATATAAACAACCAGGAGCATATTACTATCCCAATCACCAAGACTATAATTGGGTTGAATATTTTTCATAGTAGAGCAGAGAGGTTGAGGAATATGCTGCTCTTATGTGTAAGGAGGGCAGATACACTGGAATCTTTTAGAACCGGTGTTGACAAATGGCTTGGTAAGAGACTCTATGATCCACTACTAATTGGGTACAAAGTTGTTGAAAATCTGTGCAGAGGTTCTAAGTTTCATATACATGTATTGCACATTGAAATCATATGACAGTGTTAAGAGAAGGTTTGATATCAGCTGTATCGTGTCAGCCCCTCCAATAGCTAATTCAGCTTTTATCTCAGTGGCTTAGCCAGCTTTGATCTCAGCTTCTCCTATGGGAAGGCACACAGCACTGGAGTGACTGTGACTTCCAGTTAGCCTTTCCTTGTCAGGCTACTGAAATCCATCTCTTCAGTTTGCACCTGGCTTGCAATATACCATTTTTAACATGTTCAGTCACTGAAGATTTTTAGTGGTTAGCGAACCATCTAGTGTCCTTTATCAGACAGTACCCCTGCCCTCCCCTATACTCTTGCTTTACCCAGTTTCCTGCTTGCAGGCCCCTGGCAAGTTGGACCAATTTCAGGAGACTATGTCTCTCAGCAGAGGCAGGTTATTTCAACTTTAGCTGGCACTTTGAGACAGTCTGCTACTACCATGACCCTGCCCTAAGTTAAGAACAAGTTAAAATTGCTTTGGCCGAATATAACTTAGATGAGTTCTGTTAATTATTTTAGTTTTTGGGGCATTCATGTTTTTAATAACATTAATATTAGAGTCCTGGAAGAGACCCAGACAATACTTTATTACTGAATGAAGCTGAACATCAAAATAATCTTATATGCGTAACGCTGTCTACTTGTAAATGAATGTTAAATTTCATAAAAACTAAGGCATTACAACTGAATGACGAGTGGAATTGTGGCCTTGCATATTTTTTAATATGTGCTACATATATGTATATATTTGTGGGATACTGTTGCATTGTATTAAATGTTGTGAACAATTAGATATGCCTGTTTAAAGGTGTGACCATAGCACAGACTTATGGTGATGTCATTCACTGTTCTTAGTTTTAGTGGCTTTGTATCAGCTGATTTTTATGTTGATTTTTTTTTTAGCCCCAAAAAACTAAATGAGCTAGGCAAAGCATATGCTTGTCTACATTAAAAAACAATTTTTCTTATTTTGCCCCAGGTTTGTTGTGCGTAATTTGTTGCTGTTCATATTTACTTTCCAGGTTTCATTGAGTTTCCATCATACTTGCTTGTGATTTTGGAGTGTTCATTTAATTTTATGATGCCTAGAAGTAAAGATGGTTGTTATTGTTACAAACCAGGAGCAGAAGAGCTATTCCTTAGATTCAGCAACAGTTTATTTATTTATTTATGTATTTGTTTAAATTAGAGCACTGATTCATCTAAATTTTTTTTTTCATATTCAGCCTATAACAAGTACATTGTCATGCCATCATATACTTAAAGAATTGGTATTCAGTGATTAAGACTGCAGTATTATACAAGACATTGCCATACAGTTGATAACATAGATGGATACTATGTACAACATTTACACTTAAGAAAAAGAGAGAAAACTGGGAAGGGGTAATTGCTTCTTCAAGTCACTATCAATTGTACAAATTCTGATTTTACTGAGATGGGAATTTATATACAAAACAATGTAAGAAACTTCTCTGTGTGGAAGATTTTCAGTCCATACATTTCTAGTTAATCACTGTATATTAATCAGATCAGACAATAGTAGTAGAAGTAGCGAACTTAAACTCGTCAAGTCAAAAAGTAATAATAGAAAATATATAATTCTACAGCATTACTAAGTATTCAAAAGTAATCCAAGCAAGGCAGACAGTCTGTTTCCAGTCGAAAATCCTTTATTAAGTACACAGACAAGCGATCCAAGTAAAACAAAAATAGAGTAATAATTTCCTCACAAGCTTTCTAAATATATATATATATATATACATATATATATATATACTTTTTATCAGGCATGGGAGTGGTTTATTGTGCTGTAAAACAAAGTGTTATTGGTACACGTTAAATTCACAACCCTTCCCCATCAGTGTGACATTCGAGCTGGTCCTGCCCTACCTAGTAGCTGTCATAATAATATATAGCCCTAATGTACTTTAATGGTACATCTTATTTAACCAAATTATTAAGTCTGTGATTTTATACAAGGCAATATACCACATGGCTGGAAATATATCAATCTGATCTGATTAATATACAGTGATTAAC
This sequence comes from Protopterus annectens, assembly GCF_019279795.1. Classification (NCBI taxonomy): domain Eukaryota; kingdom Metazoa; phylum Chordata; order Ceratodontiformes; family Protopteridae; genus Protopterus; species Protopterus annectens. Next base: position 756,953,968 of record NC_056735.1, on the reverse strand, counting down.
TAGAAATATATGGACTGAAAATCTTCCACACAGAGAAGTTTCTTACACTGTTTTGTGTTTAGACCCACTACACTTTAGTGGGTTGTTTTGACACTTCGGGGATACCACCGAGATTGCTTGAATTTATATACAAAGATACATAGCAGCTTCCAGTTTCAGAATGTGTCAGTTGAAGAAATAAATAAATGATTAAGCAAAATGTTTGAAACATGGTGCTGTTAGAGATGATGACTTGATATCAGAGTTTCTAAATTACAGTGACATCCTCATTGAAGTGTCATTTAGGCACATGATTACTCTGTCACTATCCAGCAACACCTTCCAGACATTTGGAAATTACCCACAGTAACTCCTTTTCATAGCTCTCAACCTCTTAGAGCAAGAAATCTGGACAAAGCCATAAGTAATGGGGGTAAAGGCCCAAAAATAGGGACACATTTTAAATATTGCTCTTACAAACTTAGAAAAGTTGATAGAATAGCAGGTTTTGCATTAGCATAAATTTTCTGAAAGGTATGAAGCCTGAATCTCTGATGTTTGTCATTATATTCTGACTTTAATCCTTAAAGATTTCTCAACAATTTGCCAGAAAACCTCAATTTTATGAGAAACAGAGCAAAAATATGAGGCAAAAATCTTGACATTTTGTGAAAATCTGGACAGTTGAGAAGTATTCTCCTTTCCCCAGTTATGATGATCTATTACTGCTTTTCTCTTAATCATCACCAAAGTCTTCTGACTCTTTTGTGAATAATTCTTGCATGATCTATCTCATCAGAGCTAATGTCTCATCCTAGTGGGAATTGCAGGGGTTAGACTACAACTTATCTGCCTCATTAAGCGTCTGGTAATAGGTTATGAACCTATAACACATTCAGCCTTTTAAACTCACAGAAACATGGCTTCAGAGAGGGCTATAGTGCTTTAACTTCACCTTATACTTTACTCATCACAGCTTTTATAGTAAAAATAATGGCAAACTTACTGAGACAGTTCTCTTTGACTTTACAGTGGCCTAAAACAATGGTCAAACAAACCCTTGGTATTTTCAAAGACTAACTTGTAGATTCATCCTCCCTTACCTTCTTAAATGGAAAACAAGTTACACAATCATTCAAAGTTCCGACAGACAGACAGACATAAGCTCTTCTTCCAACTTTGAACAAATTAAAACAGGGTTATCTCATGTCTCTGTACTGGGTTTGCTGCATTTCACTGTTTTCTCCAATGCTTTCATCTTAACCCCTGCCAAAGCAACTACACTTTTTTATGCTGATGTTTCAGTAATATGGGCATCTTACAGGTCACCAGCCCTAGCTGGAGACCTCAAAACAATTGGCAATGGGTTCAATTCCATGGAACCTAACATCAAAATTTAGAAGACATGCTGTTCAGAACTGCTAAGTGCCTTTTTCAGGTGTCTATCTCATGTCTAGGTGGCTGTGTGTCTAGCATTTGAAAGACTGGCTTCTGGATAAATTGCAGACTCACCTTTTGATTTTATATTGAAGTTAGATCTACCATATATATTGCTGTGGTGGCACTACATATGTTAACCCACAAAGTTAGGAACACCACTGGAAGCATGGAGCATGGCATTACATTGGTTATGTCTGGGTCTTATACCAAGGCTTGTAAGTTGATGGCCAGTAGTCTTCTCTCTCAAAATATCCTTGGTAAAAGCTCATGTTTACCTATAGCAAAGAGAAAGTACAGTTGTGTAAGATGAACTTACAATAACAGTAGATATTGAAATGATCACTGCTGTGGTAGCCTTAGCTATATGGGTTATATCTTGCCAATGATATAACAGCTGGCCAGTTTCCAAAGCTTCAAGGTACATTCCACGCACCCAAACTGTCAAATAGCTTAAGATGAGGTGACTAAAAGGCAAGTCTGGCACAAAGCCCTTCAGAACTTCCCTGTCAGCATAAAGAGGGAGGTTGAGCCCTGCAAGGACTTTCCTAGGAACAATAAAACATAAATCTCCACACCCTGGCATACAAAACACACCAAAATCAAGAGTGATGGAGGGAGGCAGTGGTCACTGCAGCAGTGATAATTCAAACATCTACTGTTATGGTAAGTTCAACTTACACAACTGAAGTGTGTTCATTATATTAATCACTGCAGTAGCCTTGGCTATATGGGTAGATTACAATAATTAACTACATTTGGGAGATGGAAGTAGAATAATTCAGGAACTCCTGGAGAGTAGTGCCTTGTAAAAGAATTACAGAGGACCAAGCAGCAGCTTCTAGAATATTTCTAGAATCTAACCCTTATCTGATCTGAGAGAAATTGTTTTATCAAGCCAGTACCTGGGTTGTCTGTGGACTTCCAAAGTAGGGGGCATCCTTTCTCCCTCAGTTTTAGATTCAGCAAAGAAAACATGGAGATGGATAGTTTGACTTAAAGTAAACGTGGATACCACTATAGACATAAAAATAGGACTAGTTCTCAAAGAAACCTTGTCCTTGTGGAACGTGAGATAGGGTTGACTCACCATAAAAGCTTGCAACTCTAGTACCCTTATTGCAGATGTTACAGCAATCAGTAAAACTGTTTTCCATGTTAAGAACCTCAAGTTAGACAGATTAGCTAGTTCAAATGTAGCAAATGTTAACTTCTCTAACACAAAATTAAGATCCTTAGGAGGGGCGACCTCTTATACAAAACTGCTTTCAAGAACATTTTGACATGAGACAACATTGAAAGAGGAGGATCTATGGGCAGACATAATGAAATGGCCAATAAATTAACCTTGAGAGAGGAATAATAAATCACACAAATATTATAAAACCAGACAACAACTAGCACTGAATGAATGCAGCTTATGTTGTTGGTGCCAACTAGAAAACCTTTTCCATTTGTTAATATATGATTTTCTAGTAGCAGGCTTTCATGCCTCCCTTAGTACCTGCTGCACATCCTCAGTAAACAGATGTCTAAAAGGAATTAAGACCTTATCATTCAAGCAGTCAATTGAAAATGATTGATGTCAGAGTATATCAAACACCCCTGTTCTTGTGTGAGTAGATCCAGTCTGTGAAAAGCTTGTGGTAATTGTCCTTGGCCATTTCCAAAAGGAGGAAGAACCACAGTTGCCTAGGCCAGAAGGAAGTCACCACAGCAATTTTAGGGGGCTCCTTTTGAATCTTTATAAGTACCTTGGATATTAGTGGAAAGGGAGGAAAAGTATACAGGAACATTCCTGTCCAAAGAAAAGAAAAGGCATCTGTCTTCCAGGTCTTCTTGCACAGAGTACTGGAACAGAATCTTGCCATTTGAGGAACTCCCCACAGATGGGGCAAATGTTGGAAAAAAACCAATCTAGTTTCCATTCATGAAGTTATCCCCTGGTCCTGGTCAGCTTGTCTGCCACACAGTTTTGCTGTGATGGAATTTGGGGTGCCAATAGAGTGAGATTGTGCTGTGAAGCTATGTCCCAAACTAATATGGCTAGCCTATAAATGGGGTATGACATGGTTGTTCCTTGCTTGTTCATATATCATATGATTGGTATTGTCTAAAACCACATTGAAAGTCCCAGAGTCCAAAGATAGCTCAGAGGTTTGAGTGCTCTGAACAGGGCAAACATCTCCTGGATATTTATGTGTTTAGATCTGTTCTTGGTGTCACATACCCTCTGCACTTTTATCCCTCCAGAAACTGCTCCCCAAGCAAAGTCTGAAGCATTTGTGGTGACTGACTGCTTTGGAGCAGAGAGGGAGTAGGGGAGACTTAGATTTAAGGATATCTGTTGTCACCACCAAAGGATTTCTCTTCTGACAAACCACAGCAGTGGGATTTGAAAAGCTAAAGGGTGTAGATGCTGGGACCAAAGAGATTTCAGATACTACTGTATCTTTATCATGTGGAGTCTAGTCAGGGATATCATGAGAATAATAGATGCCATGAGAACCCAAAATCTTGAGGCATTCCCTTGCAGTGACCAAAATCTGAGTGGAAAACCTTATAAATAGATCTAAACACAGATCTATCTTTTATTTTATTTATTTATTTTTATTTTATTTTACATTTGTTGACCGGGCTAGTCCAGCTGGATATATGTCCATTTTCAGTGGAGGCCCGGGGAGAAAAGCTCCAAAGGTTATAACAAGTAAGGGGAATACAGAAAAAATACATAGAAGATACACATATCAAAACAAAACAAATAATTGCAATACGCAATTTATAATATCATCCCGTAGTCTAAAATAATACATAGTCATAAATTTTTTTTTTTTTTTCCCATAGTATATATGAGATAAGTTGTATTTACAAGGATATTATGTCCATGGGGATCAGTCAGGATGTGTTATAGTGAGAAGGAAATATTGAGGTAGAGGAAAGGAGGAAGAAAGGTTAATCAGGATTGGTACAGGAGCAAAGCCAGTGTTTATTAAGATGGATTTTCAGTTGTTTTTTAAAGAGTGGAAGAGTGGACAAAGATGAGATATTAAGTGGAAGTTTGTTCCACATTTTGCCAACTGAGTTGGAAAAAAGACAATCTCCTGCAGCATTATTGGGTTTGGTACTATTAACTAGTAGTTTATTTGAAGATCGTAGTTGTTTCAGATTGTTGTAGGGAGTAAGGAGGTTAGAGAGTATTGGTGTTTTGGATGGTTGATATAGAATGTTGTGAGCTATTGAGAGCTGTTGATAAGTAAGTTTGTTAGGAAGTTCAAGCCAGTTTAGTTGTTTTAAGTTCAGACAGTGGTGAGTTCTAAACTGCGATCCTGTGGATCGAGCAATATTATGGTAAGATGAAGCAAGTTTCTTAAGGTAACATTTAGAGAGATTTGTGTAAATAGGGGAAGCATATAGAAGGGTAGAGAGGAGGTGAGATTGAGCTAAGGTGGTCCGGGCTTCAGGTGTAAGGAAGGATTTGATTCTGTAAAGGGATCCAATCTTTTTGTTAACTACTTTTATTGTGTTATTGATGTGACAGTCAAAATTAAGATTATTGTCAATAGTAATACCTAGTAGTTTTGTAGAAGAATCAGGAGTAATCTGAGTGTTGTCAGTGGAAGTAATAGAGAAGTTTAGGGAAGTAGTTTTGCGGGTAGGTGCAAACAGTAGTAATTTGTTTTTTTTGGGGTTAAGGAGTAGACAACGGTCAGAGAACCACTTTTCAACAGTGGTAAAGGTTTCTTGGGTGAGAGGTTGAAGTTCTGTTTGAGAAGCAGCAGTACAGATTATAGTGGAATCATCTGCATATTGTATGCAAGTGGTGTTAGGTATAGCTGACTGGAGGTCATTAATAAAGATAGAAAATAGAAGTGGGCCTAAGATAGACCCTTGAAGTACTCCTATAGAAATAGGAAGGAGGGTAGATAGTGAACTTTTCCAGAGTACGGCTTGCTGACGATTTTCAAGATAAGAAGTAAACCAAGTTAAGGAGGAGGGATCTAGTGCTTGAGATTTTAGTATGTACAGAAGAAGTTTATGATTAACCATATCAAAGGCTTTTGATAGGTCAATGAAGAGAGAAGATGAGAGTTTATTGATGTTGCGGTTATAGTTGATGGAGTTGGTAAAGGAGAGTAATGCAGTAGTGGTGCTGTGGAAAGGTCTGAATCCATGTTGACTATTGGCAAGTAGGTTATTATGGAGAAGGTGGTTTAGTAATTGTTTATGGATACATTTTTCCATGATTTTAGCTATAGGTGATAATAGTGCTATGGGTCAAAAGTTAGAGAAGTCATTAGATTTGCCCCCTTTGTGAAGGGGAATGATATGGGATATTTTCCAGATAGAAGGGACAATACCCTCCTTTATAGATCTATTTATTAGGATAGAAATGGGATAGGCAGTGGCTTTAGCTCCTATTTGCAGGTACTCTGCAGGAAGCTTGTCGGCAGATGGGGTGGTAGGTTTAAGTTTTTGGAGTAGAGATTGGATATAGGAGGTAGATACAGGTTGTAGGTGAAGGGGAGGAAGAGTAGTTTTTGAACTAGGTGGGAGTAGTTTAGTAGTGTCAGGAGAAAGGTGGTTTGCAAGAGTTTGGATGGCATTGGTGAAGAAAGAGTTGAAGTCATTGGCTATTTGTGTGTGATTATCTGGGTCAGAATCCTGAGGGTTTGGTGTGATTGCTTGGCCAGGGGTAGAAGATTATTAATACTAGTCCAAAATTTTTGGGTTCTTTTATGGTGTTTCTCTGTAGTTGAAAGTAATAGTTCTTTTTATCTGTTAGAATAGCTTTTTTGGTGCTGTTTCTCAGTTCCTTAAAGTTTTGGTGGTCAATTTGGTTTTGGTAGCCCGCCATTTATCCCAGTATTTATTTCTGAGAATAATTTTTGCTTTGTATTCTTGGTTAGCCAGGGTGCTGTTTTTGTTTTGGTTCTAATGGTACGGCTTGGGGCATGATGATCTAGGATCGATAGGAATGTAAAGTTGAAGTATTCAACTGCTTCATTAAGTGGGAGATGTTTCAGTGGGGCCCAATTACAATGTATTAGTTCAGCTAGAAATTGTGCAGAGTTAAAATGTTTTTGTACGTAGAGTTTTATATGTGGTAGGTAAGGTTAGGTTAGTTTTGTATCTAATGATGTAGGTTAGAGAGTGGTCACTAAGGTCATCTGGAAGGATGCCTGTGTTGTAGGTTTGCAAGGGAGTATTAGTAAGAATCCAGTCCAATGTGGTTTCAGTATTATTGGTTTTATTAGTTCTAGTAGGACCATTGATGAGTTGTTTGAAGCCAAATAGGTTGATATGGGAAGTGGGGTTATGACTGTTACAGGAATGCCAATCTATGTTAAAGTCTCCTAAGACTAGTGTCTCTTGAGGAATTTGGTTGATAGTAGGTAAAGGATATGTTGAAGGGTGTTGATATTATTTCCAGGAGGTAGATAAGCACAGATGATATTTATGGATTTAGTAGTATTGATTTGAAGTTTAGAACTGATAACTTCAACATTATTGTCATTAGTAATAGTCAGATTTAAGGTACTAATTTGGAGTTTTGTTTTATACAGAATTGCTACCCCTCCTCCCTTTTTGGCAGTATGGTCAAGTCTAATGATGTTATAACCAGGTGGGGTGATTTCACTGTCATTAATTGAAGGTTTTAGCCAAGTTTCAGTTAAACATAGAATGTCAAATTGATAGACTTCTAGAAGGGCATGAAGTTGACTAGTTTTGTTACAGATACTTCGTATATTGAGATGGGCAATAGACAGAGAATGAGTGGGTATAGGGAATGAGAGAGATGCAGTTTTGTTTTGTATTTTGTGTGTAATGGTTTCATTATGATGTGGGCCTGGATTAGGATGAATATCTCCATCCTGTAGAAGGTGGAGGAGTACGAGATATTTTTGTTGTGGAAGTTTATAGGAGTAGTCAAATATTTTCCTGGTTCTAGGTTTTTTGAATTTGAAGTGTGCTAATCTATGGTATTTGGCTAATAGGTAGTTGGCATGTATGGTTGGGTTTAAGAATGTAGGAGATAAATGTGTTGTAGAGGTAGAGGTGTGTTTTGAAGGAATTGAAAGAGAAGAATTAAGTGGATGTTCATAAGAGGTTAAGAGGTAAGTAGCTATAAGAGAAGATATAAGTAGCAGACAGATAAGTATTTTAAGTTGTGGATGTATGGATGATATAGGCGTATTATGTTATGTGGAGGTTAGTACTTAGGTGAGATGTAGTTTAAAGGTGTGGTGTGGGGTGGATGTGAGAGTAGAAAGATAGGGGATAAGGTGTGTTTGTAAAGTAGTGGGAGAGGTGTTAAGATAGGGGAGGAGCTAGGTTAAATTAGTGGGTGTGGTGTTGAGAAAGCAGGGTGGGTTAGTTAGGGATGCTAGAAATTTGATTGGAGTGAACTGAATAGGGTGTGGCTATTATTAGTATAAATGTAGGACCTCTGGGGGTGGGTGGGAATTGGGGGCAGGGTAGGGGAGCGGAGTGAGCCCGCAGGGCGAACGGAGCGGGTAGAGACAAGAGAGTGAAGTACAAAGGGAGACAATCAGTGGAATGAGAGAATGTAGCAGGTAAGGTAGAAAGTGAGGAAGTAGTAGAGGTAAGTAAACAGGCTGGTATTATTAAGATATACCGAACAGATAGGTAGAGTATAGGAATAGAGTTAAAGGTAAAGGGAGGGAGGTTGTATAAGAAAGCCTATAAAGAGAAGGAACTGAGAGAAAGTAACAGGGTGGGGGTGTCTATCATAGAAATTAGTTTAGTGAGGTGGGATACAGATTGGAAATGGTAAAGCACCACCTAGTGGACAAGAACTGCTTGTAACTAAAAGTTCACATACAAGGGTATCAGGCTATGAGAGAGGGAGTAAGGTTACTTCTAAAAACAGAGAGTCTTGGCTATTTACAAGTGTTTGGTAAAGGGATGAAAAATGAAAGCTGGGGAGGTAGTAGGCTGCTGGCTATCCTAAATAGGGAACTTGCCTAGCATAACAGGGAAGTCTTAAATCTGAAATACGTGTAACAATTTTCCTGTGGATGAACAGGAAACTTGCCTAGCATAACAGGGAAGTCTTAAATCTGAAATACGTGTAACAATTTTCCTGTGGATGAACAGTTCTTTGAACTGAGGTGTCTAGTTGACATCCCAGGAACACAATCCTATGCGAAGAAGTCAAGAAAAACTTTTGAATGTTCTCTTGAAATCTCAGCTTGTGTAAGAGACGTCTCGCCCAACAGAAAGATTCCTGGCACTTTGAAAAGGAATCTGCAAAGATAAGCAAGTTGTCTAAATATAGAAAAATGTGGATACCCTGTAGCCTGCAATGAGCTGCAACTGGAGCTAGACACTTCGTGAGCACAGTTTGTGCGCAGGTAGTCCAAAGATTAAGGTAGAAAACTGATAATGTGATCTAGACATACAAAACCTTAAGAAACATCTGGAGACTGGATGAATAGGGATGTGATGATAAGCATCTTTTAAATTTAGTTACCAAGACACTAGAAATAGGAAGAAAAAGTAACAGGTCATGAAGTGGCATCAGTCTGAGTTAGGGCACTATCACAAACAGATTTAGGAAAGAAAGCATTTTCTCTCTTTCTTTGGTACTAAGAACATCCCTGAATAAAAAAAATCCTCACTTGGGAAGGAGGAACTGATTCTATAAATCATTAGGACAGCATGTGATGAAAACCAAGTGGAAAAAAAGAGTTTGATCTGTAGGATGAGGAGTGACCCCTGGCAAGGAGGAATTTCCTCCCATTGCTATCTATAACCTTGATAAATGAAATTCAGAAACCATTTGTCTGAAGCAATCTGTTGTCAAGGAGAAAAATGGAGATTAAGAGTTTCTGGAAAACAAAGGGGGCTAGGATGGAACTGGGTTACAAGGTTGCTTGAATAACCATTCATACATATTGGACTGTCCTTGGTTTTTGAAGATTATAGAGATTTCTTTTTAGAACTCTCTTGCCATTCCTTCTTAAACATTTGTTTACATGAATTCTATTGAGATTATTTATTCTGTTTACTGCCAAAATGAAAGAGGAGAAAGAAAACCCCTCTGACAATTTGAAAAAAGAAAAGATGAAAAATCTAAAGAGATGCCTTGGATCAGCTTGCCCCCTTCACCACACTTTTTGATCACCTCTGCAGCAGAAGGGAAAACATTACATTTCAATGCAATGAAGAATTTAAGTTTCATTTTTAACATCATCTGGAAGCTTCTGAGAATGTAGCCATGCAAACCTCTTTAAAACGGTAGCAGTGGGCATACCCTGGAAGACCTATCAACAGAGTCATAACACACTGCAGACAAAGAGTAGTGACCTGTGCAAAAGAAAAAAACTAAGTTATTTAAGGCAGAATTTTCCTCAAAAGAAGAAATGTCAGATAAAGCATTCCTCATACTTTTAGAGTGTGTTAGAACAAACTTAAACATATGAACCTGACAATTCAAAATTCAGAAAACCAAAGTTGCAGAAGTATGCAATATTTTACCTTACCTGTCAATAATCTCTCCAGTCTTATCAGTCAGAGTAGGATTGGAATTAACTAAGCAACCGTGGGATCAACTAAAGCTATAGCTGCTGAGTCAGGTTTGGAATAGTGTATGCAGATTTAAAAGACTGAGGAATTTTACACATTCTATCTGCCTTTTAAGGGGCAGCTGGCAGACGAACAGGGAAATTGCAGGCAGTAACGCACATCCTCTAAAGTTGATAGAGCAGGAGGAACTAGTGTAGGTTCTAGAAAATACTTCTCTAATAAGTCATACTATTTTCTCCAATTGAAAACACTGGCATATTTTAGCAATAGTCTTAGACGAAAAGAAACCCCCACATTGAGAATAAAAAACTGAGCTCTCCACTGAGTTTGAATAAGAAATCTGAGGAAAAAAGATGAATCCATCCCTGCAACTTCCTGTTCACATTTGGAATCCTGAATCACTCTTTCTTTTACTAGAAACTACTTTACAAGAAGGATCAATAGCTTGAAATAAACCCTGAGCCAGACCCAGTAAACTATTCCTAGCCAAAGAAAATTGAGACTGCGTTGATACATGCTTGGTGTTCTGTTTCTTTTTGACAGGAAAAATGGGACCAGCCATTTTATTAATTTCAGAATGTGCTTCCCCAGGGATGGGCACAGCATTCTGGTATAATAGGTAAAACTTTCTTGTTCCTTCTCCCAGGACTGAAAACAGTCGCTCTACCTTGGCCATTGAGGGGACTCCAACAGCCGCAGAGGATGTGGCTAGCCCCCATCCATAGTGGATGTAGGTGCTACACCAGTAGGATCTGGGATAAAAATGAACATTCTGAAGTACAATCAGTGGCCACAGCAGAGTCATCCACCTGCAAGTGACAAAATTGCTAGACTGCTTTGGAGGCAAAGGCTGTTTGTTTAACTTTTTTCTTTTTTGTAGCTGCTTTTTGACATAAAATTACAGTAAAAGCACTTTCAAACACTTTACCAGCCACACCATTGACAAATAAGCACAATTTCTAGTTAACACTACTTTTAATCTGCCAGAAAAAAATGAGTGCATCATTTAAAAGTAAGAAAACACAACACTCCTAGCTTTAAAATAACTTTCCTTAAGATGAAAGTAACAAATCATCAATAAATTTAAGAAAATTGAAGGGTTTTTTCCCCAAAAGGGAACTTATCTGCCCAGTAAAGGAAATTACAAGTTGACTGTCGATCCCCAAAAGCCTACAAGGAGTGTAGTCATCAGTGGCAGTAAAGCTCTGAACGGCTTTGTGCCCAAACTTGTCTTTTAGTCAGCTCATTTCAAGCTGCTTGACAGTTTGGGTGCATGGAAGGTCCCTGAAACTTTGGAAGCTGTCTGACTGTTATATCTTTGGATATAACCCACATTGCTAAGGCTACTGTGGCAATGATCAATATGATGAACTTCTCATTTTTCATCTTGTTTCTTTCTCTTTTAAGTTATATATCTACAGCAGTGTTGCTCCACACTGGGCTTTTCCTGAACAACAAAACTTCCACTCTCAACCTATATTTATTTATTTATTTCCAAACCTTTTACCCTGCTGTTCCCAACTGTAACACTGCAATGCTTCACCAAATCCATCTTTTAATGAAATCCCAACCAATGGAGTTTTCTAACCATAACTGTGTGGAGATTATCTTCTTTTGTTAATTCTAAATCCAGCATGACTACCCAGAACCTGACAATGGCTATGTGTAGCTGCACTTATTGGGGAGCCTTTGCATTACATTTCTTGATCAGATTGCATAGCAAACACCACTGCTGAGTTTGTGATTTTTATCAGCTTGGTGATTTGAATACCAAACTGCATATTTTCTTTGTGCATATTGTTCTGTCTCGTGTTTTCTGCCATTATGCAAAATGGTTGTAGTTGAAATATGGACCCTGGTCCAGTCTGCCTTCTTGAAAAAAATAAAACAAAAATGAGTTATTATTAGCTGTATTTCCTAAATTTTATAGAAGAAATAGTTTAAATGTTCTTACTGCTAGCAAAATGAAATGGTTATTTAGTACTTTATGACTAAAAGAAGTCCATGAATGCATAGAAATAGAAAGACTAACTTTTGTGTTCATATAGTCTTGCCTATAGTTGGACATGAGAAATTTGTATAGATGTCTGCTCAAGTGTTTCAGGCCTATCTGAATTGGCTTTAGTTACATAGCATTTTACTTCAGTGTGAACACGTCATGTGCTTTCTTGGGGACTGCATGTTTTCTGTGATGTTTTATATTACCTGAGTGTATTAAATGGTGTTATTTACTTTCAAATAAAATAAAAAAAAAAGTATATGATACAAGTGAATTTATATACGTTCATTTTCTTTTGATTTAAACTTCACATGAAACGCACTCTTGTACTGGTGTATGAAATTTATGCCTCTTAATAATGTTCTGTTCAGTGAAGTTTTACATTCTCAGCAGCTAAAATCATTTGTACCACTCCCTGTCTTCTCCTTCTCCCTCATACCACACCATACCATCCAAACATATAGCACAGCATAGTAATGCATAGCATACCATACCATAGCACATCATACCATACCGTCCCAAAGTATATCATACTATACCAGAATATATCATACCATACCATCCCAAAGTATAGCATACTATACCAGAACATATCATACCATACCATCCTAAAGTATAGCATACCACAGCATAGCATACTATGCCACACCATAACTTACCATACCATACTAACGTATAACATATTATAGCATACCGCACCACACTAGACCATATCATACCACACCACACCATGCCATACCAAATTTACAATACCATTATATCTATTATTTGCTAAGTCTTAATAATCCTCAAGAATAGAGACATGTGCTTATTAAACATGACTTTAAGGGAAAGGGGAGTAGAACAAACAGAGTCATGTAAGACCCTTAAGTCTACTTTCATGCTGTGGAAAAATAATGAAGAAGGCAATACAGGATAAGTTTTTGTCAGAAGTGGAAAGGTTGGGACTTGAAGCCATATATCAGCGTGCATATTTTGAAAATAGATATATTACCACCTGTAAGATGATGGTGTATAATAATATAATAACAGCTATGAATAAAAAATGTGCTGTGATGTAATTTATATAGATTTAACTTCACCATTTGATAAGGTCAAACACAAAACAGTGATCAATAAATTAGAAAAACTAGGTATTGATATACACTTGATAAGATGGATAGCCGCATGACTTACAAAATCGGACATGGCAAGTATCATACAGCAACTGGGCAGGTGAAACTTGTGGTTACAGTCAGATCTTTGTCCTAGGCCCTTACTTGTTTAGACTGCATCTTTTAGACCTATCTTTATCATCTGATTTGTTCTACAGCCTGTATGCAGATGACCTGAAATTGGGTAAACTAATTACATGTGCTACAGATAGGGCATGTCTGCAAAATAACTTGACTAAATTAACTATTTGTGAACAAGAGAATAACATGCTGATAAATTCATCAAAAAACTAAGGATATGAGATTTGGGAGATATAAACTGAAAGGTGTATATTTAATACAGCACACAGTGACAGAAACTGTAGATTCATTTAACTACCTGGGTATATGGGTAGAGCTAGCATTGAGTTTTTCTAATCATATCAACCAATTGGTTAATAATAGTTGTAGAACTATAGTTATAAAGTGTAGGAAATCAGAAATGATGAAGTCATTGTTTATTAATTATGTTAAACCCAAACTTGAGTATGGAATAACAATATGGAAACCTTACAGGAAAACAAGCATGAGTACACTGGAAAGAGTACAGCGGAAATATACCAAGGGTATCCATGGATGTGAAAAATTAAGTTACTATGAAAGACTAAAATATCTGAACTTGTACAGTGTCTCATAGATATCTAAGAAGAGATCTCATTCAGGTATATAGGGCATTTAGAGACAACTACCTCTGGGAATGTTTGGTGTTATCAAAATGTAATAGAGAATCATCAGATAAACTAAGTAAAAGGTTTTATAGGAATAAAAAGTATACTAATTGGTTCTCTGAGAGAGCAGATGATGCATGGAACAGACTACCAAATTACATTAAAACAAGCACTAGTTTAGATATTTTGAAGAATAGCAAATAAAAACCCACTGGCAGGCAACAAGAAAAAAAGGCAAAAGTGAATTTTACAATTTATTAGCGCTTTCGTCTGATTAAATTACCCAAATTCTTCAGATGAACCTTCTTACATTAAACAACACTTATATAATGACATCATACAATGCAGCAGCCAATAACAGCCCCAATACAAAAATTTAAAAATCATGAATAGTAGAAAACAATTAATCCATTATAAACCATATTTCTTACTTATGTTTACAAAATATATATACATATTTATATACTAGTACAAATATTATGAACTACCTATCATATGTTTTTAATTTAAGGAGGCTATTGATGGAAATCATTTCATTTAGCCCTGGGGGGTATCCAGCATTAAGATATATTTGCCACCAGGTCTCTTTATTTTCTAAGACTAATTTCCATGATCCTCCCAGGGGATCTTTAATAACCTGATACACTACCAGAAATTTAAAGTTGTGAGTAGGAAATTTACTTATATACTTAAAAAGCGTGTTTGTATCCTTACTATGGGAGATGTCATAAATATGCTCATAAATCCTCTGGGATAGTTTCCACTCAGTTTTTCCAACATAAAATGAAGGGCATTCTGAACAGCATGCAACATACACTATCCCTTGTGTATAACAACTATATCGACCCCTGATTTGGATTTTCTTATTGCCTATTTTTATACTTGACCCATTGTACACATATCGGCACTGATTGCATGTGCCGCAAGGAAACATCTTACCCCCACTGGTGGCTTCTGGCTGTCTCTCCAAAATGTTTTTGAAGTTAGGGCCCCTCCTGTATACAATGTTAGGATTAATTCCCAACCTGGTTGTCAAATCTACTTCCATTTTGATAATGTTTCAATTTTTGTTTAAAATGTCCCTAACTATTTTACCGTTACCATAATAAGTGGTAACAAAAGGGCAAAACATTTCTGTATTCCTATTCCCTGCAACATTGTGGACATCATTATTTATACTAATGGAGATGTCATTATTAATAATATTTGTATTACTATTATTGCTACATATACTACTATTCCCTTCTATTACCATCCCTGATCTCTCATGGTACTCTTGAAGCAGTGGGACATAAACACCTTGGTTATGTTCTGAAATAACTTCATTCCATATCTGGTTCACCATTCTTCTAGGGTAACCCCTGTTATGAAACATATTGAATATATGAGTTCATTCTGCTATAAAATCTTCATAGTTAGAGACCATAAGGGCTGCACGAACCATTTGGCCCTTCACAACTCCCCTCTTTACATGGGTGGGGTGGTTGCTGGAATAGTGTAGATATGTATTTGAAAATGTTGGTTTTCTATGAATGTTAGATTTCAAACCTGTTACATTTTTTTATATCAAAACATCTAAATATGCTACACTATCTAAACTTGCAACATGAGAAAATTTCCAAAATTCAGTTGTCTGGTTAATATATTCAATGAAACAATTAACTTTTGCCATTGGACCTTTCCATGCAATAAACAGGTCATCCAGGTACCTGACATACATACTGATATATGAATAGAAAGGACTTGAATACAGATAGTCCCTCTCCCACCATGCCATGACAATATTTGCAAAAAGGGGGCAACAGGCTGACCCCATAGCTACCCCTTCCATCTGTCTGTCATAATGTCCTTCAAAATGTATGTAATTGAAGCTCAGGACCATATCTAGTAACTGGTTATAAACATTAATTTTGTCTTGATTTAATTTCATTGCTTCATGGAGATATAGACAAAATCAGTCCTTGCCCTGCTCATGGGGGATACTACTAAACTAGTCTTTTACATCAATGGTTATAAAAATGCCATCAGAAAAGGGGTTCAATTTGTTATAAATGGTAAGGAATGGCCAGGAGTCATGACACAAGTCTGGGATATTATTTACTACTGTTTTTAATTGTTTTTCTAGGAATTTGGCTATATAACTAGTCTTGGATTTCCCAGACTCCACAATCGGCCTTAAAGGTGGATCAATGATATCCTTATGTATCTTAGGGACCCTGAAAATTATCGGGATCCTAGGCCAATCAATCATCATATAGTTATATTCCTGTATAGTAATCTGTTCCTATGTAAGCAAATCCAGTAATTCCCAGTCAATTCTCTTGTAACCAAGGTGTACTTCATTAATAGACACCTCTTCATATGTTCCACTGTACAACATATTAAACATTTTTTGGATATAGTCATCTTGTTGCATAATCACCATACACCCGCCCTTGTCGGGCGCATGAACCTAAGGTTACCGTATGATCTACGATACTCTAGTGTATCTAGTGTACTTTTATCAATATCAAAATTATCAAACTGTGAAAGATGATATCTAAAATCTAGTTTACAGGCTTTTTCAAACACCTTTAATATTGGATGCACATCAGGGTTAAAAACACTTGGAATTATAACATTAGTTCCAGTATTATTTAAGGTCAAACATTCATTGTAAAATAAAACATGTAAATTTAAATTTCTGATATACATTTTTAAATCTAAAATGAGCCTAACAAGGTCCACATATTTGTTAAGGATAAAGGTATATCCTTTGCTAAATAAGTTAGCACATTCGTCACCCAGGGAAATTGAACTGTAGTTATAAATTTTAAAATCATGAACAGTATTTTCAATAATTTTACAGTCAAAGTCACTAATCACCTCTAGTATCGGTTGTTCCTGTTCCCATTCCTCTGCTGGTTGCATTTCCAGCGATTGGTTTGTGGATATGGTCCCTGGTTTTGTTGTCTGCGGTTCCATAACCTTTTTGATCTCCCCACCTCTGGCTGATCTAAAGGGACCGCTTCAGCATCTGATTCTTCACAGGTTTCATCATTTTCCTGTTGTTGTCTATTATGAAATTTGTTCCCAGTTTTCCCTAAAGGTGACAAAGGATATGCTTTACCTTGTGCATATGCTGTCCTGTCTCGTGCCAATTTTTTGTTCTTCCTATTCAAAATGGAATCGTACAAACTGTCAATGTCCTTGAAGATGTAATCATATTGGATTTTATATCCAAGAAACAGATCGCTATTGACGATTTTGCCATCAAGCTCTTTAATTTCGGCATGTAAAGCTTCCATTGCTGTGCTGTTATGTTTTATCAGGAGCTCCATAAGTTCACAGTCATGTTTATCAAACATGGTGAGGAGCTCCTGATGTAACAGTGAATGCTGCACTAAACCGGTTGGGAATTTACACAACCGGAGTCCTTTAGGCACAAGTTTGCATTTAAGGCATTCTTTAAAATATTTGTTCTCTTGCTGGAGTATACAACAACTAGTTAGTTTATCTTTAAACTCATCCAGCAATTTATCAAACACAGTGCTGTTACCCATTACTGGAGCTCCAGATGGTACGCTCCGAATGAGCCACGAATCTAGCGAAAAAACTGCAGGTTTCGGCTCATCTGGTGTAATATCTTCTGGCTTTTGTTCTGCAGGCCTTAGTGGAAGAACGGTTCCATTACCAATTCCGCTAACTCGTTCCCTGAGGATTTCAGGGGTATTCTGGTAGTCACAACTACCATGAGCTGGTAACCCAATGTCACTAGGAATCTACCTCATTCAGGTATATAGGGCATTTAGAGACAACTACCTCTGGGAATGTTTGGTGTATTCAAAAAGTAATAGAGAATCATCAGATAACCTAAGTAAAAGGTTTTATAGAATAAAACGTATAATAATTGGTTCTCTGAGAGAGCAGATGATGAATAGAACAGACTACCAAATTACATTAAAGCAATCACTAGTTTAGATAGTTTTAAGAATAGCCTGGACACTTATTATGGGAAAAATTGTTTTGCTATACTGGCAGGGAAGAAAGGCAATAATGTCTATGCTTGAAATATTTCTATGTATGTATGTATATACAGTATGTATGTAGATGTACCAAAGTATAGCATAGCATAGCATACCAAACCATACCATACCATACCATAACATACCATTCCATTCCATACCATACCATACCATACCATACCATAACATACCATTCCATTCCATACCATACCATACCATACCACACCATACCACGGCTCATGACAGAATCCAGATTGCCATTATTTTGATGTACAGAAGTACAGACTACGAAGGCTGAATGCTATTAATGATCTCGTGGGTATGCATTTTGTGATAATTTTATGCTACTTTTATCTTATGACTTCTATTATGTAATATTGGAATGTAACAATTTGGAAACTGCTTTGGTGACCGCAACTGATCAAAACACTGCAATAACATCTCTTCTAATGATACATTTCAAAAAGTGCCAGACACTTCCAAACTTGTGTGTGTATATACATATATATATATATATATATATATATATATATATATATATATATGGCTCTACCTGACTTAGTCGACAGCGTAGAACACCGGCAATGGAATCCCGAGCTCCAGAAGATTGACAATGAAGAAGACCGACGTGAATCGCGAGTGCCAGAACATCGACAATGCAGAAGACCGACATGACGGATGACAACACCGACGCCGAGGATGCCGACATGGGAAAAAGCTGTGTGAGTATGCGGTAGTGACGGACGTTAGGGTGCGAGTCAGGTAAGTGTGGATTTTGACGGTCTGTGGGGATAGGGGTGGGTTAAGTGAGTTAGGGTTAGGGAGCGGGTTAGGTAAGTGTGCGGTAGGGATAGACTTTGGGATAGGGGCGGGTTAAGTGAGTTAGGGTTAGGGAGCGGGTTAGGTAAGTGTGCGATAGTGACGGACCTTAGGGTTAGGGTTGTCGATAGTTGTGTATGTAAGGTTTAGTGTGGGTTTGTAAGGATTTTGGTGTGCTTGTGTTGTGTGTGTGGTTTGTGGAATGGGGATGCGTTTTGTTTTTTATTGTTGTTATTGTGGTGTGTGCAGTGTATGGGGTTTCGTGTTTGTGTACCGTCGGTTATTTCGTTGTCGGGTATGTGAGGTTTCGTGTTAATGCACTGTCGCTTATGTGGTGTCGGTGATGTCGTTGTCGGTGTTGTGTGGTTTCGACTATGTCAGGTAGAACCATATATATATATATATATATATATATATATATATATATATATATATATATATATATATATATATATATACACACACACACACACACACACACACACACACACACACACACACACACACATACACACACATATATGGCCCTACAACATTCAGGAAAGGAGAAACCCCACAAAACAGCACACAGTCATTTCGAGCAGTCATTGTTTTTGCAAAACCTAAATAAGTAAATGATTTCCAGGAATTGTATAAAGAGACACAGGACATCCGTATTTTATAGTACTATAGATAGAAGCATAACATATGTATTCCTTTTTCATGATCTGAATTAAGTCATTAGATATTTTTGAAGAGAACTCCTGTGCAGAATTACTAATGCAAAATGACATAACAGATACACAAGTTACATGATTATGTACTGAATGTTTTTAAGTATGAATGAACAATGTTTCACGCTCCTAAGTCAAATTTGTTAACTAAAACACAGAAATAGTTTGCAGGATGGGGAAACCCTTTTACATCCTCCATACTTTAAGCCTACAGCCTACTCTTAAATTTCAAACTAAACACCAAAAACATTTGGGATTTCAGTTTTGCATTTTTGTGCCTGCCTTTCAGTCTTTTATGACCAAGATTTGGTACACTGTCATTATATGACTATCTTGTGTTATATACCCTCATACCATGCAATATCATAGTATAACATGCCACAGTATACACTACACTCTGTGCCATACCATACCATATCATACCATGCCATACCATACCATAACATACCATACCACACATTATCTGTCCCTGTCATATCATACTATACCATACCATACCACATCATACCATACCATATCATACCGCACATTATCTGTCCCTATCATATCATACCATACCATGCCATACCATGCCATACCATACCATACCATACCATACCTCAGCAAATCTGTCATTAATATACACAAATCCAGACTGTTATGCTTATTGTGTGGAGTACAATAGGCAGTAATTGTACATAACTAAGGAAATCTAACCTATTTCAAGGACAAAACACTATTACTTTGAATCTAATTCATATATACTTCTATCTGTAAAAAGATAACACTTTAAGACTGCCTTTGCAGCTTGTACTTGTGATTTATAGGACATAAGGAACCATTATCTTCAACAAAGTATGATGCTAGCAATTCTTTAATCTTGTTAAGTATGACCTTTTAACAGAAAAGGAATTATATACCATAAAATTGTTATACCACTACTACTGACAATACTTTACATGCAGTTGATAAAGGAAAAACTAATAGTTCTAAATGTTTTCCAGTAAAATGCAGTTTTAGACTTTTTAAATGACGTTTGCAACTGTTTGATAAATTATACTTGCCATTTTCAAAAATAGCCTTGAATACTGTATGCTGAAAAGAAATTAAAAGGTGAAAGCTTAAAATGAAATGTTGAGTTTTTGATGCTTGATTTAACTTTACTTTTGTATTATTTTGATCACATTTTCAAATGATTTCAATAAAGAATTAATAAAACTGAATGATAAATCAAAACTGAATAGTCTCAGCTGATAACAGATCTTATCTGTTCTCGTCACCAGCTATTTCATAAAGAAGCACAAAGGACAGTTTTACAAAATAAAGTACCACTGGGATTTGTTTGTCACACAGCCATGCCAGTGTGATCATTTATCTGAAGTAGAAAAAAGCGCTAGGAACCCTAATTAATCATTTGTCATAGAGAAATCTTGGATGAGAAAACTGCTTTGTTTCTGTGTCTGAATTCTGATAGAAAGGAAGAAATAACTATTTTCAAACTAAAAGAGGCATACTGGATTTAAGTGGCTTTATAAAAACACATATATAGTGCAGAATTTCAAGCAGCAAAAAAGTGAATTGTAAATTAGTTTTTGATAAATATAGTGATGTCAAGAAAAATCAAACATTTGGCATGTAAACTGCAAATGGAAGACTAAGAAAAATCAAATGTTTGGCATGTAAATTGCAAATGCAAGACTAATTTTGCTAACTGCAAATCCAGTGCATAAAAGCTGGTGTTAGGAAGAATAAATATACACGGGTTTGTGTCTGGTTTTGGATATATAGCTGTGATGTACGTCTCCCAAAAACACAGAAAGTTGCTAAATATTTCATCTTTTTTACAGCTTCAGAAGCCTCACAAGATAATTTGCTAACTTCTGACTCTTTTCTTGAATTGCAGAATTACAAATTTAGCTATTTTCTTTCTCTGACATGTTCATCAGTTCATAGGCTAATGCAAAGCTTCTGGCTGGATTGTTACCCTGAAGCTTAGCCACAATTCCTTGTTGTGACAAAAGTAAAGTCATTTCCTCTGAACAGAAGATCATTTGCACTAATAACATATATGGATTTGTGGTTGACCATCAAATCATCAAGGCTGGCTTTGAAGGCTGTCAGGGAGGTAATTTGCATGTTGCGCAGAAGGAGCTTATTTTAAAGGTGTGAAATAAGTTGTGCAAGAAACCTATTGTGCCAGCAGGTGTTGTTTATCTTACAATGGAGGGTTAAGACCTTTGTCCAGGTGTCTGTTAGAATGTTTGTCTTGAGAACTCTTTGCCTATATAGAAATGCAGACCTCTAATAATTTTCTCACAAAACAAACCATCAGACATCCTGTTCCCCTTCATGATACATTCTTCTAATAATACAAAAATAGAACCCATTTCTCATACTAAGCCTCTTGGTATTACAATCGATAACAAGATGAGATTTGACAAATACATTACCCTATCTATAAGAAAAGTTCACATTAAATTAGGCTCTCTCTCTACAGAGTCAAACTCTTCCTCACTAACTTCACAAGACAATCTATTGCCAGAATGCACCTAATCTCTACTCTTCTTTATGCCTCACCCATTCTCGCTAATCTGTACAAAACAAACTTGGCAAAACAAGATGTCTGTTACAACAAAACTGCCAGATTCTCCACCAACTCTCCTCATAGACCCCATCACTGTACTGCCCTATGCCAACTAAATTGGCTTGAGCTCCTCAATTACCTCATATACACCGGCCTCACAAAGACCCACAGCATACTTTAAATCCCAGACAAGTGTCCTGAAATCCACAACCTACTTCAACTCCAGTCTAATAAAAGACTACTTAGATCTTCTGACAAATGCCTCCTACAAGTCACAAAACCTAACAACTTTTCTGGCCATTCTCTTTACTGCCAGAACATGGAACTCAATCCCCCAAAACATACTTCACACCAAATCACCTACAGTTCAAATTTCTCCTCAAATCTCACCTATCTAATTCTTGGCTCTGCTCCTGCCTTACAACTAGCTGATTCCTCCTCTACCCTTTCCTGTCATCTTTACAGGCTTTCCTTCACTGCACCTCACTGTTGATCTTTACTCACGCAACTGATAGGAGTCTCTCTTTCTCATGTATTTATCCTCATACTCTCTAGATCCCTTGTCTATTTCTCTATGCCTCTTCCTTTTTCTCTTTCTTTCTGAACTTCTCTACTTACTCCTACTCTAAGTTCACTTCTCTCTTAGTTAATCATTCATTTTTAATATATGTATAATAAATACTTCCCACTTTCCTTCTCTTGTATAGTCAACTGTTCTGACTATTCTTGATTATTTCAGTTTTTCTTTCTTGTTATCCTTGCATGTACCACTACTGTATGAGATTTTTTAGTGTATAATTTGTTATTTGGAACTATCTGTATTCTGTTTGGGGCTTTTCCCTCAGGGTCTCCGCTGAAAAATAACTTGTGCCCAGTCAGACTTTCCCAGTCAACAAACATTAAATAAATAAATAAAATAATAAAAGATTCTGTTTTATTGGAGGTGCAGTAATCTGAAAAGAGGAAGGGGACTGTACTTCTTGGCATTTAGGGTAAACCTGTGCCAAACAGACCAGACATCTGCCTGAGTGAGATGTTGCAGGAGAATATAGGTAATATGGGAGAAACTGGCAACTGCACCTAATTTGCAGTTATCTGTGAACTTGGTTAGCCATGGGCCTCGGATGCCAAAAATCACTTTTGGTAAGTAAATGCCAAATAAGAGGAGATCCGAGACTGCATCCTGTGGAACATTACTAGTGACATATCTGTCACTAGAGGAGATACCTCCCACCTTAAAAATGTGAATTATGTGAGTAAGCAAATGTGCAACACAGCCCACTACATAAGGGTTAATGGTGAGTCAAGATAATTTGTCTGTGGTCCCCGTATGAAAAATGTCATCAAAGGTCTTGGCAAGGTCATGGCTGGCAGTGTAAACAGGCTAGCCCTTATATATGACTTCCATGAGCCTGTCAAAGAAGTCAGCTAGGTTAAATTGACATGTTTTTGACAAGTTCACCTTGA